>NC_041408.2:84647380-84947380 GCF_900747795.2 Erpetoichthys calabaricus
ATCCTCAGAGAGACAAAGCTATATTATTTTAATCACGGCACCCTTCACCCCACCGTTCTTCTGAAATAAAATTTAATGTGGGTGCATCTGTAATTAGATTAAAATACCCAATAATTAACGCAAGGCAATTAAAAACACGTAACGGTTAAATGGATTAGCATTTCGTTTTCTGTAGTTAATATTAACTTTATTGCGTTACAGGAAAATAATTGGCACATAAAGCCCCGGGAACCAAAAGCCAGCAGTAAAAGGAGCACCAAATGGCTTTTTTTTTTTCTCCTGTAATCCGAGCGACACAAGAGGCGCCTCTTATAAACTCCGCACAACAGACTGCAGTATATGATATCAAGTCCCGCCGTGAGTCACATTTTAATGTAAAACATTTCAGTTCAAATAATGAATTGGATCCACCTGTACGGAATCAGCTCGGCGCATGTCCTGGCAAAAGTGGGTTTACTGCAGCAGACGGCAACGTGGGATATGTGAGCAGTTTGACTGTTATGTGGACATTCGAGCGCGCGCTTAATCCTGAGGGGGAATGGGAAGAAATGGCTTAGCCGGGCGCTGTCATCCCAATCTGAGCCTTCCTGTATCTGCAAACACGTGTGATGTCGGAGCGCATCTATCGATCGATTACTTAACACCTTCCAATATTTATCAATTGATTGTATAGTATCTATCTATCTATCTATCTATCTATCTATCTATCTATCTATCTATCTATCTATCTATCTATTATATAGTGCCTTTCACATCTATCTATCTATCTATCTATCTATCTATCTATCTATCTATCTATCTATCTATCTATCTATCTATCTATCTATTATATAGTGCCTTTCACATCTATCTATCTATCTATCTATCTATCTATCTATCTATCTATCTATCTATCTATCTATCTATACTCTTAAAAAATAACAGTTCTCTAATGGTACTTTACTTGCCAAAGAACCATTTCATTTTGGGAAAGGTACTTTGCATATGAACTTGGTTATTTGGGCTCTGAAAAGGTTCGTAATATATGGACAAAACAGAAATCGTTGATGTACAGCAAGCTACCTGGCAGGTTACTGGCAGAGCATGAAAACTTGAACTTAGCCAGTGATATTGTCCTTTAAAAATTATGAACCTCCTGGCCTTTTACGAATCTGTTATCAGTTATTCATAGTTATTTATAGAGCCTGTTAGGGATCTAAATAAATAACGGTTCTTTCTGGAACCTTCATGTGGATTGCTGTTTAGGGAACCGAAAATGTTTCCATTATGACATTGTTCTGAAGAACAACTCCGTCACCTTAAGAATCTATCTATCATTATATAGTGCCTTTCAAATCTATCTATCTATCTATCTATCTATCTATCTATCTATCTATCTATCTATCTATCTATCTATCTATCTATCTATCTATCTATCTATCTATAGTGCCTTTCATATCTATCTATCTTGTATAGCGCCTTTCATAGCTGTCTGTGTATCTGCTTTTCTTAAGGACCATCATGGGCATGGCTAAAGCAAGACGAGCGGTGGAGGTTTGTGGGATAGTCTGTTGGGTGAGGAGTTCGCCATTGGCTTACCTTTAAGGATGTATGAAGAGCTAAAAGTGTGTAAAATACACCTACGTAAAAATAATATCTAGCAAGCTATATAGTGTCTTTCATATCTATCTATCTATCTATCTATCTATCTATCTATCTATCTATCTATCTATCTATCTATCTATCTATCTATACTCTTAAAAAATAACAGTTCTCTAATGGTACTTTACTTGCCAAAGAACCATTTCATTTTGGGAAAGGTACTTTGCATATGAACTTGGTTATTTGGGCTCTGAAAAGGTTCGTAATATATGGACAAAACAGAAATCGTTGATGTACAGCAAGCTACCTGGCAGGTTACTGGCAGAGCATGAAAACTTGAACTTAGCCTGTGATATTGTCCTTTAAAAACTATGAACCTGCTGGCCTTTTACAAATCTGTTATTAGTTATTCATGGTTATTTATAGAGCCTGTTGGGGATCTAAATAAATAACGGTTTTTTCTGGAACCTTCATGTGGATTGCTGTTTAGGGAACCGAAAATGTTTCCATTATGACATTGTTCTGAAGAACAACTCCGTCACCTTAAGAATCTATCTATCATTATATAGTGCATTTCATATCTATCTATCTATCTATCTATCTATCTATCTATCTATCTATCTATCTATCTATCTATCTATCTATCTATCTATCTATCTATCTTGTATAGCGCCTTTCATAGCTGTCTGTGTATCTGCTTTTCTTAAGGACCATCATGGCCATGGCTAAAGCCAGGCGAGCGGTGGAGGTTTGTGGGATAGTCTGTTGGGTGAGGAGTTCGCCATTGGCTTACCTTTAAGGATGTATGAACAGCTAAAAGTGTGTAAAATACACCTACGTAAAAATAATATCTAGCAAGCTATATAGTGTCTTTCATATCTATCTATCTATCTATCTATCTATCTATCTATCTATCTATCTATCTATCTATCTATCTATCTATCTAAACACTGGAGAGAACTGCATAATTTTTTTTTTGTGAAAATCTTCAAAAACATCTACCTTACAGCACTATAACAGCCTGCCGCGTCTCTAAGAATAAAGTCCTAAAATACCTAGCATTCACAACACCCCATTACTTTTTGAATCAGAGACTTATAATAATAATAATAATAATAATAAAGCAGTATCGTCGGACTTTGCACTGAAAGCTTAAGGTTATCTAATCAGATCATCTATGCACTTGCATAGATTTTCTACTGCGAGATGGCCAAATACCCCTCCCCCAATCCCCACACACACAGACACACACGCACTCACCACCAGTACCAACAAGGCTACAAAATTTAATAAATTACAGAGTGTCTGCTCTAACGAAACTGTCTATTTTAGCTATCATTTCCTGCAGATAATTTTCTCTTTTTTCTGTGGTTTCCACTGACACATTTTATTATTCCGTCAAGGCCAATGGCATCTATCTATCTATCTATCTATCTATCTATCTATCTATCTATCTATCTATCTATCTATCTATCTATCTATCTATCTATCTATCTATCTATCTATCTATCTACTGATTGATCGTCTGCCACAATCCAAATCATCGCTGCTATGCGTGTTGTTAAAGTCGCGCTCGGTAAGTTAAGTCGCTTTTATGGATCTGATAAAGTGGCTTAGACCCGAGCGCCGGGGGAGTGCCGTATTTGTGAAATTCTTAATGAAAAGCGAAATAATAATAATGACAGCAAAGAAAGAAAAAAAAGAAAAGAAACAGAGCGTCGCTTTATGAGTAAGAAACGTTGTGTGATGTCCTTCTGATTGCATTAATCCTGCAGGCAATGCAGCTGTACGCAGTGTCACAGCGGAGTGTGTAGGCGTTGAAAACCCAATGTAAAGAAGATGGTGTCAGGGGACCCTCTCAAACAAATTTTCCAAATGATATCTCCTTTACCCTTATTGGGTTCGCATTATGAAATCGTCTACTGTGTGTCATCGGCATTATCTTTACGCCCCTCGTTCGTTTGAGCCGTTAGATTTTTTTTTATTAATTTTATTTTGTATTGTAATTTTCCGTGTAAATATTGCGGGGCACGAGCCGTAAGAGCTATCCGATCCAGAGCTAGAGGTGCTTCACATCAGTGCCTCTGAAGCAACTGTTTCTTTTTATTGTTCTGCTTGTCATTCATATCATTCCAGGAGGTATTGCAAGCCATGTTTAACATAAAATCGAAGCCAAATGAAATGCTACTCTGCACTAGTGGGCTGATTTGGGGGTGAAATCCTGAAAAGGCTTAGTTTTGTTCCCACGATGGCTGGCTGGCTGGCTGGCATGCAATTGGGGGGATTTTTGTTAAAGGTTGATTCTAACAAAATACCCCCCCCCCCCCCCCCCCCCCCCCCCCCCTTGGCTGACACATATTTGTTAGAGCATAGTCGGCGCCATAACCTCACACTTCGCTCATCTGAAACCCCAATGTACCCCCGTGTTTTGTTTTTTTTTTAACTTTTGCTTATTTATTACAATAATAGTCCCACATCGCGACGCGTTTCTTCCGACGGCATTGCCCCGACAAGCTTGTAACGTGCACGCCTGAAACGCATCTTTGGCTCCTCTTGCGGACCTCTTAAACTTTCTGACTAGACCGAGCCCCGCGCGGAGTGCGTTATGAAGTAGCCGAGGCACTTGTCTGCTGGCAGACAGCTTTACGTGATAAGTAGGGCACAAATCAGATGGATACAAGAAGTGTGCAAGTCGATAAATAAATGAATGAAAATTACCTTACACCTCGGATGCTCTGGCTATTTCTCCAACATGCTAGCACAGATGCTTTAGTTCTAACAGCGAAGCAAACAGCTTTCTTTAGAATAATCGCTTCCCATTGCCTTCAGCCAAAAAAAAAGAGGGGGGATGGGGGGGGAACAAAGACCCCCAAAATTAAAGCCACGATCAATGAAATAGAAAAAAAGCATAAACTCCAGTAAGGCTCATTTCCTCCTCCTGCTTCTTCCAGCGAAACAGAACCAGCAAACCACCACGCACGGATCAGGAACTGAAATGCCTCAGAACAAAAGTAACTGCAATAGACGAAGCAATAATGCAGAGCTCACAAAAAAAGAAAGCACAAAAATTAAAAGAGAAAGAAGAAAAAGATCGGTAAAAAATAGACACACATAAACACACACCAGTAGGTCCTCTTCTTTCCTGTTGTGTTCTCCCTCTCTCTCTCTCTCTCTCTCCCTCTCGCATTCTCTCTCTCTCTCTCTTTCTCTCTCACTCACTCTCTCTCTCTCTCTCTCCCTCTCTCTATCCTTGTGTGTGTGCGCGCGTGTGTGTGGCACTCCTGAGATACTCAGACAGTCAGCAGATAGAAAAAAAAAAGACAAATAAAAAAGACCAAGAAAAAGAAATATATATATATATATATGTATATATCCAGGGCAGATGTTTCAATGCAGAGCGAGTAGGCAAGTACAGAGTATGAGCTCGGGAAACGCTCTCCGGCTCTCCTCCTCTCAGCTTCACGAGTGCGGCTGCAATATCACGTCACAGCCACTAAGATAAGGCACGTAGGGACGTTACTGACTGCGTCTGCCCGGGTTGCTGCTTTTTCCCTCCTTCGCGTCTTCGCCACCCTCCAGTTGCTGCCACTTTATTGACAGGGAGACGTGGAAGAGCACCAGAAGCGCTTAGGATTCACGTTCAGGAATCCGGGAAGAGAAAGCATCCGCATCGGCTCCGCGTCACCAACGATTCAGAGGACTGTCCTTGGTGATCAGGTTTGGAAGGTTCAGTCTGTTTGGGGGGTTTGTGTTGGGACAAGGGGGGGGGGGGGGGGGGGGGGGGGCATATAGAGGAGGGTGAGAGAGTCAGTCCGAATGTGTGCAGAGACCATGCAGTCTCAACTCTATTACGCAATCCCCAATCCCACTACTGGGAATGCTGCCAGAAGTCACAGCGTCTATTAACTTTATTTTTATGCTATCAGAATAGCGTCTGAAGGCTGTGTGGCTTAACGTGTTTAACACTTCATCGACATGCAGGTAATCGTTTGTTTTTAGTAAGAAAAAAGGAGTCCTCGCTTTAAAAAAAAAAAAAAAGAATGAACAATATAAAAAATGTACAATGAAGAAACACGCAGTAAGGTTAGCCAAATTAGCTACACCAACGGATGGACGTGTCCGCGTTATTAATGCCATGCCGAATTCCCAGCTTCACCCCGAGACCTGCTGAAAAGGCGGAAAAGACGGACGAACTGTCCCGATGGGCAGCCATAGAGACTGAAACTAAATAGCAAGATAAAGTAAACAGCAGTAGCAGCAGCATTATTCCTGCTTCTGTTATGGATATTATTACTAAAATAATTACACAACTACTACATTATTTTAAAGTTAGCATAGAATTCAAAAGTTGAAAGTTCAATAGTATTAGTAGTAGAAGAATGATACAGTATCATTCCTATTAACAGTAATTTTACAGCTTTCAGAGTATTTCAAAGTTATAACATTAAATATACGGAACTGGCAAATTATTAGTATTATTATTTTCTGTGACAGTCCTGTTGCTGCCACCTGTATCAGGCCTGAGCCAAGACATAGGGCACTTTTATGTGGTGTGTATTCGTGTTGCTTTTAGGGGCTTGTGTTTGTCTTAAGGAATGTCCTCACTATTAATAATAGTAGTATTCATTTATTTTACAAATATTGAATTATCTCAAGCATAGAATAGCTTTGAAATCTTAGAACTCACACACTAGGAGAAGATGTAGCATTTGTATTCTTCTTCTTACTCCTTTAAAAATGTCACATTACCTTAAATAAAAATCACTGAAAAATGCTGCCATTGGTTATCCACATCTGTTCTTTTTTTTTCTTTTCATTATTATTAAAATGTGACTTTTTGGAATTCTAGAATCTAAATGGGTTAATAACAATAATTATAATAGATGTGATGATGCTTTGCTAAATAAGAATAAATTGAATTAAGTAACCATTACAGATATTGACCCATCACTGGCATATAGCTGAGACATTTTTATTCATGATGTCTTGATTTTATATCTGTTTCTTTTGTTATTCATCCATCCACCCATTTTCTGAAATTGCTGAATCTAAATCCAAAATGATTGTTGCTCTCAAAGAAATGCTAGCTTTTGCAGGCCAGACATGAATTGTCCTTAAATAGTATCTTTTTATCTATTGTGACAAAAAAGAGTTCTTTAATAGCTGACATCAAAACAGAACTTAAAGTATTCTAGTGTGATAAGAAGGATAGAGCAAGGGCTATCTATCTATCTATCTATCTATCTATCTATCTATCTATCTATCTATCTATCTATCTATCTATCTATCTATCTATCTATCTATCTATCTATCTATCTATCTATTATATAGCGCCTTTCAAATCTATCTATCTATCTATCTATCTATCTATCTATCTATCTATCTATCTATCTATCTATCTATCTATCTATCTATCTATTATATAGCACCTTTCAAATCTATCTATCTATCTATCTATCTATCTATCTATCTATCTATCTATCTATCTATCTATCTATCTATTATATAGCGCCTTTCAAATCTATTTATCTATCTATCTATTAGATAGATAGATAGATTTGAAAGGCACTATCTATCTATCTATCTATCTATCTATCTATCTATCTATCTATCTATCTATCTATCTATCTATCTATCTATCTATTATATAGCACCTTTCAAATCTATCTATCTATCTATCTATCTATCTATCTATCTATCTATCTATTATATAGCGCCTTTCAAATCTATTTATCTATCTATCTATTAGATAGATAGATAGATTTGAAAGGCACTATCTATCTATCTATCTATCTATCTATCTATCTATCTATCTATCTATCTATCTATCTATCTATTATATAGTGCCTTTCATATCTATCTATCTATCTATCTATCTATCTATCTATCTATCTATCTATCTATCTATCTATCTATCTATCTATCTATCTATCTATTATTTAGCACCTTTCAAATCTATCTATCTATCTATCTATCTATCTATCTATCTATCTATCTATCTATCTATCTATCTATCTATCTATCTATTATATAGCACCTTTCATATCTATCTATCTATCTATCTATCTATCTATCTATCTATCTATCTATCTATCTATCTATCTATTATATAGCGCCTTTCAAATCTATTTATATATCTATCTATTAGATAGATAGATAGATTTGAAAGGCACTATCTATCTATCTATCTATCTATCTATCTATCTATCTATCTATCTATCTATCTATCTATCTATCTATCTATCTATCTATTATATAGCACCTTTCATATCTATCTATCTATCTATCTATCTATCTATCTATCTATCTATCTATCTATCTATCTATCTATCTATCTATCTATCTATTATATAGCGCCTTTCAAATCTATTTATATATCTATCTATTAGATAGATAGATAGATTTGAAAGGCACTATCTATCTATCTATCTATCTATCTATCTATCTATCTATCTATCTATCTATCTATCTATTATATAGCACCTTTCATATCTATCTATCTATCTATCTATCTATCTATCTATCTATCTATCTATCTATCTATCTATCTATCTATCTATCTATCTATCACCAACGGTCATGGCATGGTCAAAATCACTGAAATCCTATTTTTTCCCCATTCTGGTTTTTGTGCTGCTGCCACACGATTGGATGATTAGATAATGATATGGATCAGCAGGTGTACAGGTGTTCAAAATCATTTGCTCAATGTGTACATAGGGTGGGATCTCTCACTCTCCTTTCCAGCATGTGACATGCACTATATGTGATAGATAGATAGATAGATAGATAGATAGATAGATAGATAGATAGATAGATAGATAGATAGATAGATAGAAAGGCACTATACTATACTGACCATGGTATTGACATGGGGTGGGATGAGATTTCCAACAAGCTCACATAGCTGTGATGGTCAGGTGTCCACAAATGTTTGGCCATACACTGCAGGTCAGATAGTATATCTCATCCACTAGTCCTTCACAAGATACCTCGTTTGCTCAAACTCCATCTTGTCTTCTATTCTTCTTTCTCAGAATGTCTTACTTCTCTTCCTCCCACCTGTTGAGTCTTTGGCAATCACTGTACACTCAACTCCAAGACCACTGAATGTCTGGTCAGAGCCAACCTAGGATCAGTCAGGAATGTGTCTGTAAGGCCCTGGCGTCGGGGATTTCTGCTTCATCTCTCACTCCCATGGCACTAATAACAGGGCAGCACACCTTTAACAGGTTGGTGCCCTCTACTGCCATCTAGTGTTCTGGAGAAACATTCCTCATCTTCCACCTGTCCTTAACCACTTTCTGTATTACTGTAAATGGCTACCCACAGAGTAGTCGCCATCACAATGAGTTCCAATCTTGTTTGCTCAGCAAAGACTCTTGTGATAATCAATATGGCTGATGTCAATGTAGATAGATAGATAGATAGATAAGGCACTATATACACAGGCTAGATAGGTATAGAAGGCACTATTAAATACACTCAATGAGGAAATCATTAGGCACACCTGCTTATCCATGTAATTATCTAACCAGCCAATCACGTGGCAGCGGTGCAATGCATGCTAAGCAACTGTCTGTATCTCTTCACTTGCCACTGGTTCATCTCAGTTATGAATGACAAGATGTCCCCAAAGTGGTCGGTGGCCATTGGCCGTGGGTGTGGGGCTTCACACAGACAGGCTGATTTGAGGATTTCTGTAACTGCTGATCTCCTGGGATTTTCACACACAACATTCTCAAAAGGTTTCAAAAACATTTAGTGAGTGGTGGTTCTGTGGACAGAAATGCTTTGTTGATGAAAGAGGTCAGAGGAGAACAGCCAGACTGTTTCAAGCTGATAAAAAGGTTGCAGTAACTCAAATAGCCACTTTGTAGAATTGTGGTAAGCAGAAGAGCATCTCAGAATGCACCACTTGTTAAATCTTGAAGCAGATGGGGTACAACAGCAGAAGACCACGTTGGGTTCCACTCCTGTCAGTCAAGAACAGAAACCTGAGGCTGCAGTGGGCACAGACTACCAAAACCGGACAACTGAAGACTGGAGAAAACAAATCCTGGTCTGAAGAATCTCGATTTCTGCTGAGGCACACAGATGATAGGCACCAACAGCGTGAATCCATGCACCCAACCTGCCTTGCGTCAACAGTCCAAGCTGATGGTGATGGTACTTTAATGGTGTAGGGAATGTTTTCTTGGCACACTTTGAGAGCATTAATACCAGTCAATCACCTCTTGAACGCCAAGGTCTATTTGAGCATTGTTGCTGACCGTGTGCATCCCTTCATGGCCACAATTTATCCATCTTCTAATGGACACTTCCATCATGACAATGCACCATACGTTAGAAAGAAAAAGTCATCTCAAACTGGTTTCATGAATGTGACAATGACTTCACTGTTCTTCAGTCATCTTCCCAGTCAATGGATCTGAATCCAATAGAACACTTTTGGGATGTGGTGGAACAGGAGATTTGCAGCATGAATGCAGCAATTTGCATGATGAAATTATGTCAGCGTGGACCAAATCTCAAAGGAATGTTTCCAACATCTCGTGGAATCTATGCTCTATTATTATTATTATTATTATTATTATTATTATTATTAATAAATTGTATTTATATAGCACCTTTCCCATGATCAAGGCACTTAAGAACTGAAGCTGTTTTGACAGCAGAAGGAGGTCTTCCCCCGTGTTATAAAAGTGATCCTCATAATTAACTCAGTGATTTTGTTATCTTTGAATTTCCACATTGCAATATGCAGATTTGTGAAATTTGCCCACACAATTGGAGACATCTTACTAATTGTGTCTGGCTGTCCCAAGCTGGTGTCATCCATTACCATCCTCTTCACTCTGTCTTACTTGTTTGCACCCTTCTTTGATGGGACCACCAGGTTCACATGAGTATGGAGTACTTCTGTCAGTAAAAGGAGGCACAAGATGGAGGTGTCAATAACTGGATCAGGATTTGATTTTGCATGGTGCTCAGCTGGTGGGCACAGAGGAGGGTACAGTTGGCCAACTAAGGTAGTTGAACATTTTGGAGAAGGGCTCAAAAATGTCAGAGAAAAACTCCAGGCAGAAATCAATGGCAGCGGGGCAAAACAAAAGTCTTTTTTTAATCAAAAGCTTACGGTTCAGAATTTCAGAAAGATGTGGAAACCAAGATTTACATGAACTGAGGAACTGACTCACGATAAGGGGGTGAGGAGTGAAAGAGGCAACAGCAACTGAATATGCTCATGTAAAAGGAGCCTTTGGACTTTAACACACCTTTGCCCCATCCTACACACACTTGTGGTATTTCAGCTACCCTCCATACCATTTTCATCTGGAGCTGGGGTTGCTTCGGTGACAACAGAATAATTGCTGTGTGAGTGACCGACCTTTAATTACAGGCCAGCCTTTGGTGTCACATTGAAATCTGGAGGCCATTGGAGGACAATGTGCCAAGAAGAAGTGCCTTTCACATCCATCTATGTACCTTAAATAATGCCTTTCATGTCTATTTATCTTACATGATGCCATTCATATCTGGGTATCATATATAGTGCCTTTCATATATATGTACTGTATATTCTATAGTGCCTTTCATTCCTATTTATGGATCTTATATTATACTTTTCAAGTCTCTTACTGGATCTTATATTGTGAGATTCATGTCTGTATCTCCTATACAGCACCTTATCTGTTATATTGTGCCTGTGATATCTGTATATCATTTATAGTGTCTCTTTAAGGATTTATATAGTGCCTTTCATATCTATGTCTAATACAGTACTTTTCATGTCTGTCTATATATCTGTTACATTCTGTCTTTCGTATCTATGTATCATTTATAGCGCCTTTCATGTCTCTTTCTTAATCTTATATAGTGCCTTTCATATCTATGTATCCTATATAATGCCTTTCCTGTCTAGCTATCTTATATAGTGCCAGATTAGGTGAATCAATGTTGCTAAATTTGCGATAGTGGATGTGTTTATGCGTGTGTGTGTGGGTGTGTTTATGTTCACAGTGGGATGAACTGGTTGTCCTGGTCTGGGATTGTTTGCTGTGATAGGCTCCAGCTTCCCTTTGAACCTATTCAGGATAATCGGGTTTGGAAAATGGATGGATGTATCTTATAGCGTGCCTTTCATATCTGTTTATATATCTCATGTAATGTTTTTGACATACATAAATCTTGCATAGTGCCTTTCATGTCTGTCTATTTATATTATGCTGTGTCTTTCATATCTATCTATCTATTTATCTATCTATTGCATAGTGCTTTTCATATCTATCTATCTATCTATCTATCTATCTATCTATCTATCTATCTATCTATCTATCTATCTATCTATCTATCTATCTATCTATCTATCTATCTATCTATCTATCTATCTATCTATGTTATGTTGTCCAATTTTTATCTCTCCATTTGTTGCATTTTTTCCACTTCTTCATGTCTCACCATCTACTTCAGAAAGAAAAGAAAAAAAAAAGCATGAGTGACCTGGAAATGATGATTTTTGACTGAACTGTTACTGGACGATTCCTGTAGGGGGCATCATGATACACTGCTCATGTCTCTATTAACTTACTTTCAGAAAAAAAGCTGTGCCAACCTTGCGTATGCCATTAGGTAACAACCACAGTATTCCAGTGAAGACCACTATATCATTCCTGTACTTTTGGGAGCAGCTAACTTGCAGCCCTCCATTTTCTAACACTGCGTTATCTCTGTTGAGGTGACAGAAAAGCTTGAAACAAGTCCCAGAGGCAATGGGTGTCAGACAGAAGCTCACTCTGAATGAGGGGCCGAGCCATCAACACTTGAACACTCTCAGCACTGGTTGTGGCTGTCGGCTGCTTTCCCCCTTTAGAAACCCATGGGACTCACTAGCTAGCCCAGTCACTTGTCTGATTTCCATCTCCAGGGATGTTCTGTACTCCTTTCTGTACACTAAGAGCTCTTTTGTTTTCCCCCCGGCAGGATGTAGCCATTTATAAAATGTTCCGGAGCTGTATGCTATCCCGAAAGATCAGTGGGCTCCAAGGTAGCATTGACTTCTCTGATAGGACTGTGCAAGCCGGAGCCTTTCCTTAAAAGTAGCAGTTGAGAGAAGGCACCAACACGTTTAATCACATGTGTACCCATTCAGTATCTCCAACGATAGATAGATAGATAGATAGATAGATAGATAGATAGATAGATAGATAGATAGATAGATAGATAGATAGATAGATAAGAAAGACACTTTGATAGATAGTTAGATTCATTTCCATTTGCATAGGGCGCAGCTTAAGGGCTCTGGTGAGTGTAATTCCCCACCACTCCAGGGTTTGGCGCTGTGTCCTCCCATGACTTTTCTCTTCTTCCCTCTGCAGACTGGAAGATTGGCTATAACAACACTGACTTCATTTCCGGTGTCCATCCACCTGGATCTCCTTCATCCTTCTGACTACACCACTGTAAGAGTTCAGAAAGTCCATGATAAAGAGTTTGGGCACCACCCCAAAAATAGTAACAAAAAAACACAGAATAATTGTGAAAACTAACTGCTTCAAGATCTCTGGTCTTCCGATCTTAAGACCTTCCAGTATGAAGAGGCTTGTCCTGGTGGGGGGACATGGAAAGTGACATCAGTGGTGTTATAGCCTCTCCTGTCTGCAGAGGGCAGAAGAGAAAAGGCATTAGGGCACAGCGCCAACTCCTGGAGCGGCAGGGAATTACACTCTCCAGAGTCCTTAAGCTGTCCCCTGTGCACACATGTGTAACACTATCTATCTATCTATCTATCTATCTATCTATCTATCTATCTATCTATCTATCTATCTATCTATCTATCTATCTATCTATCTATTATATAATGCCTTTCAAATATCTATCTATCTATCTATCTATCTATCTATCTATCTATCTATCTATCTATCTATCTATCTATCTATCTATCTAGTCATTGATAACTACCATTATATAGTGTCTTTCACATCTGTATCCATTGACATCAGCCATATTGATTATCACAGGAGTCTTTGCTGAGCAAACGAGATTGGAACTCATTGTGATGGCGGCTACTCTGTGGGTAGCCATTTACAGTAATACAGAAAGTGCTTAAGGACAGGTGGAAGATGAGGAATGTTTCTCCAGAACACTAGATGGCAGTAGAGGGCACCAACCTGTTAAAGGTGTGCTGCCATATTATTAGTGCCATGGGAGTAAGAGATGAAGCAGAAATCCCCGATGCTAGGGCCTTACAGACACATTCCCGACTGATCCTAGGTTGGCTCTGACCAGACATTCAGTGGTCTTGGAGTTGACTGTGCAGTGATTGCCAAAGACTCAACAGGTGGGAGGAAGAGAAGTAAGACATTCTGAGAAAGAAGAACAGAAGACAAGATGGAGTTTGAGCATACGAGGTGTCTTGTGATGGACTAGTGGATGAGATATACTATCTGACCTGCAGTGTATGGCCAAACGTTTGTGGACACCTGACCATCACATCTATGTGAACTTGTTGGAAATCTCATCCCACCCCATGTCAATACCATGGTTTTTACTTTCTCGTAGGGAAAGTATTGTAATCATCCAAAAATTCGACCTTGAGATTTTGATGACTATCAACATTTTAGACCTCCCTGAATCCGAAAATACCATTATTGGACTTATGTCTGTGTGTGTGTGTAAATACGATAACTTGAGTACGCTTTCACTTAGGTCAACCAAACATTGCATACAAGTATTAGGTACAAAACGTAGATTTCTATCAACTTTTGGGCAATTTCTGTTAACGTGAAGCAGTACTTTACCTTTTATTCATGCAGCTGCATGGTCCAATGTATTCAACTTTACTTTTATAATAATTGCTCATTATGTTATTGATTTGATTTGTTGTTGATGGTTCATAATGTACATAATATAAAAATATAATCATTGTCTTGCGGTTTACTCCTCAAATATCCATCCCCACATCTAAGTACATGACAAAGTCGAGGGGAGACCACTCCTGATTTTTTCAATGCTGTAGCAGTAACAGCACCCTTCAATGGAAACAGGGGGCCGTAGCCCAAACCCTGAAAAACAACCCCAGACTATTACCCTTCCTCCACCAGACTTTACAGTGGGCACCATGCAGTCTGGAAGGTAGCATAGTGTTAGTGTTCTCCTGGCATTGAGCAATCAGCGATTTATCCATCACACTGTCAGATAGTGAAGTAGGATTCATTACTCCAATGTTTCCACTCCAGAATCCAATGGTGGTGTGTTTTACATCACTGTAGCCGATGCTTGGCCTTCCTCATAGTGTTCTTACACTTGTGTGCAGTTGCTCGACCGTGGAAACTCAACTCCATGAAGCTCCTGATGCCCAGTTTTTGTGCTGATGTGGTTTGCAGAGGCAGTTTGGAACTCTCTTGTGAGTTTGTGTGGTCTGCCACATGATGGACAAACTGTTGTTGCTCCTTGCACTTATACAGTTGACTTGCAGAGTAGACTTGTGGCAAAGATGGCATCCTATGACAGTGCCACATTTGAAGCCATTGAGCTCATCACTAGGATCAGTGTTTGTCAACGGAGATGGCATAGCTATGTGCTTGATTTGATGTGCCTGTTAACACTGAAGCTCTTCATCTCAATAATTTGGAGGGGTGCCCACATACAGTACTTGTGATGGCCTAGTGTGGCATTTCGGTTTTTAGTTTCCTCCATTCTTTTCCTGTACATCATGTTCTCTCTTGTCCTTGTATACTTATATGATGTTATTTTTTTATGTATACTTATGCCTTTGTGGTGTGATTCAGGATTTGGGAGTGGCAGAAGTGTGCCCATAAAAGAGAGGCAGGATAGCCAGCTGACACAGGTTTTGCCAATCGCAAAAATTACAAAGTTGCGGTGCCACTCAAATAAAGAGGGAAGATGGTGACGGAAGTGCCCCCCAACATTTATTGATCGAGAGGTCTTCCCTATAGTTACAGATGGTGTCCTACAAGGGAAACATGCGGTAATGACTGGTGCAGTGAAGCATTACCCGAAATGGGCAGGGAGCCAGCTGGATTCCCTAAACCAGCAGATGGCAGCATAAGACACCCGCAGGAGACATATGGTGTGTTACTGTTCATCGCAGAGGGCAGGGAGACTAAAAGCTTTAAATGCAAGACAGGGCCCAGGGGGTTCCAGTTGCTGCCAGCTGGCACTGTAGTCTGGTAATCTTGGGATTTTGTAAAAACCTCCCTAACCCTGACCAGAATGGCAGGATTATACCTGGTAGTGTTGGATTGGCCATCTTCCATCATGGGAAAAACAGGCCAACCCTTAGAGCGGTGGATAATTACACTATCTATCTATCTATCTATCTATCTATCTATCTATCTATCTATCTATCTATCTATCTATCTATCTATCTATCTATCTATCTTAGATTGATAACTACCATTATATAGTGTCTTTCATATTTGTATCCATGTTGGAATGGCCATCTTCCAACATGGCAAAAACAGGTGAGAATGGAAAGACTTGTCTGAAAGGGTAATAATAATAATAATAATAATAATAATAATGATGATGTTTTATTTATACAGCACCTTGCCTATGTGCTGGCCCCCCGGATATTTAACAAAAGTGTTAATGGCGATGAAAGAGAAGTGTGTTTTACAGTAATAGCAAGAGGAACAGTGAATGAGAGTAAAACATGGAAAAGGCACTATATAAGTTAATTGTATTATTATTATTATTATTATGAATTAGACCCCATGGGTCAAATTGGGTTTCCTTTATCTATCTATTTCCTTGCTCTTCACACTCTTTTATTATTTCTTTTCTTTGGCTGACCCTTTTATCAAAGGTGACTCACAAGATTTGAGGTACACTTCATGACTTCTCTTTTGTTTTTTTTTTTTTTGTGTTCAATTGGTGCACAAGCAGGTGAAGCGATGTACTCAGGGTCACACAGATTTGAAACCCCTCCATCCTCAGGCTTTGAAGTCCAATGTGCCCCACTGTCCTCTCTTTATCCCTCTCTACAAGTTTAAATTTAATAAAACCTATATTATTGATATTTCCTTTGCTTTTGGACACTTGTTCTAGATTATGGTTATATATCGATGTGCCAGGTAACATAATGTGCACGATATAGCCAAAATTTTGTGGACACCTGCCAGTCACTCCTATGTGAGCTTGTTGGACATCCCATTCCAAAACCACAGTTGCTCTCCCAACCCCGACTTTGCAGCTTCTGCTCTTCTGAGAGGGCTTTCCACAAGAGTTTGGAACGTGTCTGTGGGTATCTGTGCCCATTCAGCCAAAAGAGCATTTGTGAGGTCTGCACTGATATTGGACGGGAAGGTGTGGGTTGCAAGCGGCACTCCAGATTCATCCCAAAGGTGTTCAGTGAAGTTGCAATCACCAACATACTGAACATTGCAATGGCCACCTGTCAAGCTCCGCCCACTCACCTTGAGGCTCCTGATAATTGGGTAATGTTGCTAGTAGTCTGTGATTGACAGGTATTCTGATTCCGCCCCAGTCTGTACTCATCTTGTTCATTTTTATTTTCTCGTATACAAAGTATAGGGAAAGTATTGGAATCGTCCAAAGATTCGATGTTGAGATATTGATGAACCTCAACGTTTTAGACCTCCCTGACTTTCTCATGTACGAAGTATAGGGAAAGTATTGGAATCGTCCAAATATTCGATATTGAGATTTTGATGAACCTCAACGTTTTATACCCCCCTGACTTTCTTGTATACGAAGTATAGGGAAAGTATTGGAATCGTCCAAATATCCGATATTGAGATTTTGATGAATCTCAACGTTTTAGACCTCCCTGACTTTCTTGTATATGAAGTATAGGGAAAGTATTGGAATTGTCCAAAGATTCGATATTGAGATTTTGATGAACCTCGATGTTTTAGACCTCCCTGACTTTCACGTATACAAAGTATAGGGAAAGTATTGGAATCGTCCAAATATTCAATTCGAGATTTTGATGAATCTCAATGTTTTAGACCTTACTGAGTCCAAAATTTTGGACTTGTGTCTGTCTGTGTGTGTGTGTGTGTGTGTATGTAAACAGGATAACTTGAGTACGCTTTCACTTAGGTCAACCAAATTTTGCATACAAATATTAAGTACAAAAACATACATTTCTATCAACTTTTCGGCTATTTCCGCTAACTGGATGGGGTATTTTACCTTTTATTCAGGCCGCTGCAGAGTCCGATTTATTCAACTTTTCTTTTATGATAATTGTTCAATATATTATTAATATGATTTGATTTATTGTTGGTCCTTAAATGTACATAATATGAAAATATAATCATTGTCTTGTGGTTTACTCCTCAAATTTCCATCCCCATATCTGAGTATACGAGAAAGTCTAAGGGAGACCACTCCCAATTTTTCTAACTTTATTAACAAGATTCAAAGTTCCAGTTTATCACGAGACAATTACTGTTCCGAAGCATCAAGCTGCAACTCGAGATTCAGTAGGGTCAGGATTTCATTTTGGCCTGACTGTTCCTTGGTCTTTTGGAATTTATCGATCATCGTGTCCACTAAGATCATGGATGCCAGTGGTTATATCCATTTTTTTATTTAAAGTGTCTGTAGAATCCTTATTGTAATGTTAAAAAATGAGCCAAAAGCTCTCAATTTTTTAAACAACAAAAAATATTACTCTGTGTAACAGAAACGTGACGTTAACATAAATACAGAAGACTGTCCACTGCAGTACTGTTGCAGGTTTAGTCCTTCGTGTAACAGTCACCAACGCACAGTGTAATGTTTCTAACTGGACAGCAGACGTCTATTTCTTTGCACACTTTTCTCGTATTCTTTCTGTTGTATGAGCGTGAGAAGGTAGAAAGTCAGTGCCTGATCCACACAATCGAAACCCACCCATTGTGTCATTGTAGGCTACCACAGGGCAAGGCTCAGTGACATCCCCATCTTCTCTGTCACAAACATTGACGGTTGCTGCATTGTGATCAGTGCTTAGAGGGCTAACCTCTTTCTTGCCTTTCTATTTGATTGCAGTCATTTTCCCTTTCTGCCATGAAGCTATTCGCCCCATGTTTATCCTTCTGGCATCTAAATTCACCAATGGCGGTTCATGGACTCACTCATATTACGTCTTGTGCGTCTCACACTTTATTCGATCGTCGTGTCACCAATGCCAAACTGACCAATCAGATCGCTCTGAGGGACCTTAGTGTTTTATAATGTAGTAGATTTGTGAAACGCTAAGGGCTGTCCATCTGTCATGCAAATTACTCACAAAGCTTTATGATGTTATAGACGATTGGTTTGATCATACAGCGCCATTTGCATTGATTTCAGTCTCCGTGCCCACATCTGATGACCCATTCACATCGTCGTCACTATTGCTTGATTTAACTGATCCTTCAGTTTCAGTATTTTCTGTAACTGGCTCTACAGTTTCTCGCTTACAGAACATGGTGTGTGTGTTTTGGTTGAAGGCTCCGCCCCAATCATGAATATTGATGAGTTGCCATAGAGTGGCTGAATGTTTTGAAAAATTCAGGACTGGTTTTGCAGTATGTAAGAGCCAATCTTAGAAAGGTCAGGTTTTTAAGACCAGCAATGATGTACTGAGCCGACACATGGACAGTAAAGAGAGCACAGCAGCAGAAGTTGGATGTGGCAGAAATAAGAAAGTACAAAACAGATGAACCCGAGTACTTGGACAGAGGCAGTGGTGCAGTAAGAATTATGTTTCTGGACTTCTCTAGCACCTTCAACACCATCCAACCTCTGCTCCTTAGGGACAAGCTGAAAGAGATGGGAGTAGATTCATACCTGGTAGAATGGATCGTGAACTATCTTACAGACAGACCTCAGTATGTGCGTCTTGGGAACTGCAGGTCTGACATTGTGGTCAGCAGCACAGGAGCGCCACTAGGGACTGTACTTTCTCCGGTCCTGTTCAGCCTATATACATCGGACTTCCAATACAACTCGGAGTCCTGCCACATGCAAAAGTTCTGGTAGGAAGTTCATCAGGAGTGGGCAGGAGGAGGAGTATAGGAACCTAATCAAGGACTTTGTTAAATGGTGCGACTCAAACCACCTAGACCTAAACACCAGCAAAACCAAGGAGCTGGTGGTGGATTTTAGGAGGACCAGGCCCCTCATGGACCCCGTGATCATCAGAGGTGACTGTGTGCAGAGGGTACAGACCTATAAATACCTGGGAGTGCAGCTGGATGATAAATTAGACTGGACTGCAAATACTGATGCTCTGTGTAAGAAAGGACAGAGCTGACTATACTTCCTTAGAAGGCTGGTGTCCTTCAACATCTGCAATAAGATGCTGCAGATGTTCTATCAGACGGTTGTGGCGAGCGCCCTCTTCTACGAGGTGGTGTGCTGGGGAGGCAGCATGAAGAAGAGGGACGCCTCACGCCTGGACAAACTGGTGAGGAAGGCAGGCTCTATTGTAGGCACGGAGCTGGACAGTTTGACATCCGTGGCAGAGCGATGGGCGCTCAGCAGGCTCCTATCAATTATGGAGAATCCACTGCATCCACTAAACAGTGTCATCTCCAGACAGAGGACCAGCTTCAGTGACAGACTGCTGTCACCGTCCTGCTCCACTGACAAACTGAGGAGATCAATCCTCCACCACACTGTGCGACTCTTCAATTCCACCCGGGGGAGAAAACGTTAACATTATACAAAGTTATTGTCTGTTATACCTGCATTGTTATCAATCTTTAATTTAATATTGTTTTTTTTTATCAGTATGCTGCTGCTGGAGTATGTGCATTTCCCCTTGGGATTAATAAAGTATCTATCTATCTATCTATCTATCTATCTATCTATCTATCTATCTATCTATCTATCTATCTATCTATCTATCTATCTATCTATCTATCTATCTATCTATCTATCTATCTATCTATCTATCTAACAATATTGACATAGAATTCCAAGCCCAAGAGACACCCTGGGTTAACACTAAGGAGGTTATCGGTGTTGAAAATGACTTACGTTCTCTAGTAAGTGCCCTATTGTTTGGATGTGGATGCTGGTATATAAACTGACCAATCAGATCGCTCTGAGGGACTGTCCACATAGACCTTAATGTTTTATCATATTGTAGATACTGCATAAGAAATGCTAAGGGTTGTCCATCTGTCATGCAATTATTCAAGAACATCTGGGGCCAGAACCTTGATCTTGGTCTTAATTGAGAGCTTGTGATGTGATAGGTGATTGGTTTGATCATACAGCGCCGTTTGCATTGGTTTCTCTCTGTGTGCCCACATCTGATGACCCATTCACATCATCGTCACTATTGCTTGATTTAACTGATGTTTCAGTTTCAGCATTTTCTGTAACTGGCTCTACAGCTTCTTGTTTACACAACATGGTGTGTTTTGGTTGAAGGCTCTGCCCCACTCATAAATATTGATGAGTTGCCATAGAGTGGCAGAATGTTTTGAAAAATTCAGGACTGTTTTTGCAGTATGTAAGAGCCAGTCTTAGAAAAGTTAGGTTTTTAAGACCGGCAATGATGTACTGAGCCGACACATGGACAGTAAAGAGAGCACAACAGGAGAAGAAATTGGATGTGGCTGAAATAAGGAAGAACACTCCATATCTAACCAAAACAGATGAACTCGAGTACAGACTCGGGGTTAACCGTATTGACATAGAATTCCAAGCCCAAGAGACACCCTGGGTTAACACTAAGGAGGTTATTGGTGTTGAAAATGACTTATCTTCTCCAACAGTGCCCTATTGTTTGGTTGTGGATGCTGGTATATAAACTGACCAATCAGATCGCTCTGAGGGACTGTCCACACAGACCTTAGTGTTTTATCATATTGTAGATACTGCATATGGTTGTCCATCTGTCAGCTATTACTTGTGAACATCTGGCGCCAGAACCTTGATCTTGGTCTTAATTGAGAGCTTGTGATGTGATAGGTGATTGGTTTGATCATACAGTGCTGTTTGCATCGGTTTTATAATGCCCACATCTGATGACCCAATCACATCGATGTCACTATTGCTTGATTTAACAGAGGCTCCAGTTTCAGTATTTTCAATAACTGGCTCTACAGCTTCTTGCTTACACAACATGGTGTGTTTTGGTTGAAGGCTCCACCCCAATCATAAATATTTATCAGTTTATCATAGAGTGGTAGAATGTTTTGAAAAATTCAGTGCTGTTTTACAATATTTAAGAGCCAATCTTAGAAATATTAGGTTTTTAAGACCAGCAATGATGTATTGAGATGACACATGGACAGTAAAGAGAGCACTGCAGGAGAAGAAGTTGGATGTGGCAGAAATAAGAATGTCGAGACAGATGTGTAAGCTACAAAGAAGGGCAGAATAAGAAATGAGACAATCAGAAGTACAACACAAGTGGGAGAGACAACTAAGAGAGTACAGGAAAGCAGGTTGATGTAATGCTTTAAGATAAACTCACATTAGTGTTTGCTTAATTTGAATAGAATAGAATTTTCTCGCATCGCTATAGATTATGGTCTAACCTCCCACCTCCTGTTAGTTAATATGAGATAGAACTTTCTTAGCTATATTAAATTTATTAAAAATAAAAAAACTGAGAAATCCCATGTACATAAGTATTCACAGCCTTTGCTCAATACTTTGTCGATGCACCTTTGGCAGCAATTCCAGCCTCAAGTCTTTTTGATTATGATGCCACAAGCTTGGCACACCTATCCTTGGCCAGTTTCGCCCATTCCTCTTTGCAGCACCTCTCAAGCTCCATCAGGTTGGAGGGGAAGCGTCGGTGCACAGCCATTTTAAGATCTCTCCAGAGATGTTCAATCAGATTCAAGTCTGTGCTCTGGCTGGGCCATTCAAGGACATTCACAGAGTTGTCCTGAAGCCCCTCCTTTGATATCTTGGCTGTGTGCTTAGGGTCGTTGTCCTGCTGAAAGATGAACCGTCACCCCAGTCTGAGGTCAAGAGCGCTCTGGAGCAGGTTTTCATCCAGGATGTCTCTGTACATTGCTGCAGTCATCTTTCCCTTTATCCTGACTAGCCTCCCAGTCCCTGCCGCTGAAAAACATCCCCACAGCATGATGCTGCCACCACCATGCTTCACTGTAGGGATGGTATTGGCCTGGTGATGAGCGGTGCCTGGTTTCCTCCAAACGTGACGCCTGGCATTCACACCAAAGAATTCAATCTTTGTCTCATCAGACCAGAGAATTTTCTTTCTCATGGTCTGAGAGTCTTTCAGGTGCCTTTTGGCAAACTCCAGGTGGGCTGCCATGTGCCTTTTACTAAGGAGTGGCTTCCGTCTGGCCACTCTACCATACAGGCCTGATTGGTGGATTGCTGCAGATATGGTTGTCCTTCTGGAAGGTTCTCCTCTCTCCACAGAGGACCTCTGGAGCTCTGACAGAGTGACCATCAGGTTCTTGGTCACCTCCCTGACTAAGGCCCTTCTCCCCCGATTGCTCAGTTTAGATGGCCGGCCAGCTCTAGGAAGAGTCTTGGTAGTTTTGAACTTCTTCCACTTACAGATGATGGAGGCCACTGTGCTCATTGGGACCTTCAAAGCAGCAGAAATGTTTCTGTAACCTTCCCCAGATTTGTGCCTCGAAACAATCCTGTCTCAGAGGTCTACAGACAATTCCTTTGACTTCATGCTTGGTTTGTGCTCTGACATGAACTGTCAACTGTGGGACCTTCTATAGACAGGTGTGTGCCTTTCTAAATCATGTCGAATCAACTGAATTTACCACAGGTGGACTCCAATGAAGTAGCAGAAACATCTCAAGGATGATCAGGGGAAACAGGACGCACCTGAGCTCAATTTTGAGCTTCATGGCAAAGGCTGTGAATACTTATGTACATGTGCTTTCTCAATGTTTTTATTTTTAATAAATTTGCAAAAATCTCAAGTAAACTTTTTTCACGTTGTCATTATGGGGTGTTGTGTGTAGAATTCTGAGGAAAAAAATGAATTTAATCCATTTTGGAATAAGGCTGTAACATAACAAAATGTGGAAAAAGTGATGCGCTGTGAATACTTTCCGGATGCACTGTATGACAAGCCATGGAATTAAAGCACGGGTTTAATTAACGACAACAATCGGCGCCTAATTAAGCAACTGGTTGGAGTGAAATTGGTTGGAGTTTGAGGCCCTGACTTAATTGGTCATCTGTTGGCTCACTCACTTCACATTTCATTTCTGTTTAAGGAAAGAAATGAAGCAATTCAGAGGAACGATGAAGAAATGATCTTAAAAAAACATGTCAATTAACATGAATTCAAAAGAAGTTAATTAGCAGCAAAAAACAAGGCACTAATTAAGAAAAGGGTGAGAATGAAAACCTGCAGCCACTGCGGCCCTCCAGGACTGGAGTTTGAGATCCGTGGTACAATATATGCAGTACTTACATTAAACTTTAGTATTATTAAAGAATACATTTGGTTATGCACATTGATAGTTAAATAATGAATAATATTTTAGTACAAGTGCAGTACCTAGCTCGGGCAACATAATTTAGTCATGATAAAACCTGCCCTTGCCCCCATTACATACATTGTAACGTGGCTGGGAACAAACTGTTTTAGACAGGCTAAAAGTTGGGTCACCCAATTTAATACTAAGTGAAATTTAGCAGCGTGGCAGCAAAACATGAACAAAACTGGGCTCTGGTTGGTTTCATTCTCTCTGGTGTTTTTGTGCCTTGGGAATCGGATTCGCCAGTCAAAGTCTGACACCCGCCTCCCTGGTAGCCTGGTTCGAATTGAGTTGGTGCTGGATGGGGCGGAGTCTTCTCAGAGGCAGGAGGCGGAGCTACAGGTCTTGCTTTAGTAGCACTTCAATGCTATTAGGGAAAGAAATGATACCTTTAGGCATCAGCGCCCCCTCTCATCCTGGGGTGGAATTGCTTTCCTCGCCAGAGCCAGGAAGGTGTTTCCCAGATGCACATGTGTGACAACAGGCACTGTACATTGTCAAAACTCAGTACAGAGTACAGTATTTTGACTCAAAGGACGTTGACTCTGTAAACATTACTGCATTATTCTAAAGGTTTGGAAACATTTCTTGATGAGGCCCAAGAGCTTTGAGGTGATGCAGCACAACATCCTTTTTAGAGGCTGAAAACCCTGCACAGACGAGCCAATTAAACTCCCAGAAAACTGTCACTGTCTGCAGCAGTCAGGTGTTAGGCTTTATTGTTTTTGTCCTTTGGTTACAAATAATTAGTCAGGAAGGGCAGTAAAAATGCAAACTGTAAAACCAAATTAAAAGAAAACTGACTTTAAAGTCTGTTAAACTGAAGTATGAATCGGCTATTAAAAATCCTGCTCTGATCAGCTGCTTTCACATTCCGAGCCGTGCTGTTATCTCAGCACAGCACTCAGTTCTCAGTACGCCTTCAGCAATTTAAAATGGCTATAAAATGCCATCCGCTTCAGACTAATACCTCACTAGACTCCGTCCAGCTGTGTGGCGTCTCTTACCAGCATTTCAGCTACTGGCAGGCTGGTCACTTGTTTTCATCTGATAGTTTTTTAAAAAAAGAAATGCAATATTTTTGTTGTTCTTTGTCCAGTGGGCTACAGAAAGTTATGAGGTAATTATGTAATGGAATAAAGGATAAAGTTATTAATTTTAAATCAATAAATATATATATATACATATATAGTTAGGTCCATAAATATTTGTACATTACCACAAAGAATTTTAAATGAAACAACTCCGATGCAGTTGAAGTGCAGACTTTCAGCTTTAATTCAGTGGGGTGAACAAAACGATTACATAAAAATGTGAGGCAACTAAAGCATTTTTTGAACACAATCCCTTCATTTCAGGGGCTCAAAAGTAATTGGACAATTGACTCAAAGGCTATTTCATGGGCAGGTGTGGACAAGTCCGTCGTTATGTCCTTATCAATTAAGCAGATAAAAGGCCTGGAGTTGAGGTGTGGTGCTTGCATGTGGAAGATTTTGCTGTGAACAGACAACATGCGGTCAAAGGAGCTCTCCATGCAGGTGAAAGAAGCCATCCTTAAGCTGTGAAAACAGAAAAAACCCATCTGAGAAATTGCTACAATATTACGAGTGGCAAAATCTACAGTTTGGTCCATCCTGAGAAAGAAAGCAAGCACTGGTGAACTCAGCAACGCAAAAAGACCTGGACGTCCACGGAAGACAACAGTGGTGGATGATCGCAGAATCATTTCCATGGTGAAGAGAAACCCCTTCACAACAGCCAACCAAGTGAACAACACTCTCCAGGGGGTAGGCGTATCGATATCCAAGTCTACCATCAAGAGAAGACTGCATGAAAGTAAATACAGAGAGTGCACTGCAAGGTGCAAGCCACTCATAAGCCTCAAGAATAGAAAGGCTAGATTGGATTTTGCTAAAGAACATCTAAAAAAGCCAGCACAGTTCTGGAAAAACATTCTTTGGACAGATGAAACCAAGATCAACCTCTACCAGAATGATGGCAAGAAAAAAGTATGGAGAAGGTGTGGAACAGCTCATTATGCAAAGCATAGCACATCATCTGTAAAACACAGTGGAGGGAGGCAGTGTGATGGCTTGGGCGTACATGGCTGCCAGTGGCACTGGGACACTCGTGTTTATTGATGATGTGACACAGGACAGAAGCAGCCGAATGAATTCTGAGGTGTTCAGAGACATACTGTCTGCTCAAATCCAGCTAAATGCAGTCAAATTGATGCATGATACAGATGGACAATGACCCAAAACATACAGCCAAAGCAACCCAGGAGTTTATTAAAGCAAAGAAGTGGAAAATTCTTGAATGGCCAAGTCAGTCACCTGATCTTAACCCAACTGAGCAGGCATTTCACTTGTTGAAGACTAAACTTCAGACAGAAAGGCCCACAAACAAACAGCAACTGAAAGCCGCTGCAGTAAAGGCCTGGCAGAGCATTAAAAAGGAGGAAACCCAGCATCTGGTGATGTCCAGGAGTTCAAGACTTCAGGCTGTCATTGCCAGCAAAGGGTTTTCAACCAAGTATTAGAAATGAACATTTCATTTCCAGTTATTTCATTTGTCCCATTACTTTTGAGCCCCTGAAATGAAGGGATTGTGTTCAAAAAATGCTTTAGTTGCCTCACATTTTTATGCAATCGTTTTGTTCACCCCACTGAATTAAAGCTGAAAGTCTGCACTTCAACTGCATCGGAGTTGTTTCATTTCAAATTCATTGTGGTGATTTACAGAACCAAAATTAGAAAAAAGTGGTCTCTGTCCAAATATTTATGGACCTATATATATATATATATATATATATATATATATATATATATATATATATATATATATATATACTATTCAATTACTACTAAAAAATTAAAGGAACACTTTGAAAACACATCAGATATCGAAGGGAAAAAGAATCCTGCTGGCTATCTCTACTGATATGGACTGGTAATGTGTTAGGAACGAAAGGATGGCAGCCACATCGTTTGATGGAAATGAAAATGATGAACCTACAGAGGGCTGAATTCAAAGACACCCCACAAATCAAAGGGAAACAATGATGCGGCAGGCAGGCAGGCAGGTGAGTCCATTTGGCTGAAATGTCATTGCAGCAACTCCAAATCACACTCAGTAGTTTGTATGGCCCCCATGTGCTTGTATGCATGCCTGACAACGTCCTAATGAGACGATGAATGGTGTCCTGGGGGATCTCCTTCCAGGTCTGGACCAGGGCTTTACTGAGCCCCTGGACAGTCTGAGGTGTCGGATGGACCCAAACATAATGTCCCACCCAGAGGTGTTCTATTGAATTGCAGGTCATGTGAGTGAGCAGGGGGGTCAGTCAATGGTATCAAGTCCTTCACCCTCCAGGAACTGCCTGAATACTCTCGCAGCATGAGGCCGGGCATTGTCGTGCACCAGGAGGAACCCAAGACCCCCTGCACCAGCATAGGGTCTGACAATGGGTCCAAGGATTTCATTCCGATACCTGATGGTATACAAGGTGCCATTGTCTAGCCTGTAGAGCTCTGTGCGTCCCTCCATGGCTATGCCTCCCTAGACCATCACTGACCCTCCACCACCAAACCGGTCATGCTGAATGATGTTACAGGCAGCATAACGTTCTCCACGGCTTCTCCAGACCCATTCACGTCTGTCACATGTGCTCAGGGTGAACCTGCTCTCATCTGTGAAAAGCACATGACACCAGTGGTGGACCTGCTAATTCTGGCATTCTATGGCAAATGCCAAACAAGCTCCATGGTGCCGGGCGGGCAGTGAGCACAGGGCCCACTAGAGGACGTTGGGCCCTCAGGTCACCCTCATGAAGTCTGTTTCTGATTGTTTGGTCAGAGACATTCACATCAATGGCCTGCCTGCCTGCTGGAGGTCATTTTGTAGGCTCTGGCAGTGCTCATCCTGTTCCTCCTTGCCCAAAGGAGCAGATACTGGTCAGTCCTGCTGATGGGTTAAGGACCTTCTACAAGGGGCCCTGTCCAGCTCTCCTAGAGTAACTGCCTGTCTCCTGGAATCTCCTCCATGTCCTTGAGACTGTGCTGGGAGACACAGCAAACCTTCTGGCAATGGGAGGCACGTATTGATGTGCCATCCTGGAGTAGTTGGACTACCTGTGCAACTAAACTCTGTAGGGTCCAGGTATGGCCTCATGCTACCAGTAGTGACACTGACCGTAGCCAAATACAAAACGAGTGAAAAAACAGATGAGGTGGGAAAAATGTCAGTGGCCTCCACCTGTTAAACCATTCATTCCTGTTTTGGGGGTCATCTCACTGTTGCCAGCATATCATAAAACCAGAAAAAGGTCAAGTCAACAACAAAGAACATGAAGGTTCTGGGTAGTAGTTTAAGAAGTTGGCTGACCATCATGTACCCAGTAAGACTTAACAAATGTCAACGTGCAATGGAACTCAAGAAGTATTGGAAAGCATTGTTACTGTAGGACCAAGAATGTAGTGAAGTGAGACTTTTATTTTAGGGTATATAAGCTGGTTATGCTCTGTTGTGAAAACATCATATGTCTCTTGAACCAATCAGAGTAAATGTCAGGTGATATGTGAGAATTAATTCAGCATTGTTATGCAAATGTTGTTATCTATAAGAAGGACTCTCTGTGTCTGTTCTGTGGTCCCTCTTCAAGAATTTGATGAAGAGAAAATAAAAGACGCAATGAACGAGATTCCTCCTGCTTGGGTCTTTGGGTTGATTAGTAATAGACTAGACAAAGAGCCTGTTTTGACAACGTAAGATGAAACGGGCACGAGTGGAATAGTAATAAGTATAAGCACCACAAACCTGATATAGGTGTATTGAATGAATGCGCAATTGAATCAGAATGCGTAATTAGGCCTCGAGCTGTAGTCGAAATCGTCTTTCAGGCCTCTAGAGCTTTAATCGAAGTCACCTTTTGAATTTTTGCGGCCATAAATCCGCCGCCTGCCATGATGTTGGGGTTGGATGTCGGTCGAAGTCGCCTTTCTCTTTGAATTTACGCAGCCGTAAATCTGCCGCCTGCCGCGATGTCGGTCTCGTAAGGTTTTTCGGCCAGCTGCGCAGAAGGCGACTGTGCATTCGGCCTAGGACGGACGTGAGTGAGTGCAGTGAGTGAGTGAGTGAGGAGGCTGGCGAATTATGTATTAAAATATATATTCAACATAACAATTTCTTCCACTCTATCTATCTATCTATCTATCTATCTATCTATCTATCTATCTATCTATCTATCTATCTATCTATCTATCTATCTATCTATCTATCTATCTATCTATCTATCTATCTATCTATTCCAGAGTGTTTTGTAATTCTTTAAGCTATGAGAAAAGCTGAAATGAACATTTTACAAACTACTGAAGAATAAACCAAGTCACATCGAGTCATATCATTTTCCGAGGTGATGGGCACATTCGCTGTCCACCGGCTGAGAGCGAGTGGTTTGGGTTCCTGAGTTTGACTCCAGGTGAGCTTCTTGGCCTGTCAATTCTTGTATGAGAAAACATTAAAAACGATCCCAAAATGCAGAACTTTTTGAACTATTTCAGACATCTCAGTGAAACATTCACTAAACTTACGACGACTACCACTACTGCATAATTGATGCCATTTAGATAAATGCACTATGGTGGTGTCGGTCATGGGGGACTGCCGGGTTAGATGACATAAAATCCTAAATATCTTCCAGTTAGAAAAGCGTAGGGATACTAAATTGATTTTAGAATAAAATATGCCGGCCAGAATGATAATTTTTTTGAGAGATTATACTCTTCAATAATATTGAGGGGGGAAAATATGGGTCTCAGAAGAGTGGTATACTATAGCATTGTTAATTCTGTGTATGAAAAGCCTTCTAAAAAGCTTCAGATGCTGTATATAGAAAACTCTAGATGATACCAAAATGAAATAAGGAAAAGAAATTGTTGATATATAATTTATGACCGTTCCTACAGTGCTTTCAATCATCCCAGTGCTCATTGCTACATTTCAGATAATTCAGAATATTATATCTTAGGAAAGTACTGGAGGCATTCAAAAATATGAATAAATGCGATGAAAGGCAGATGTTTTTGAAATTCGATACAAATGGATACATCATAGAATAAAATAACATGAGGTGGAAGGAGTGAGGTCGATTTGTGACTTATGCACCAAACAATGATAGTCGGTATCGAGTGTGCAAGCATCAGGAGTTTGAATTCTATTCGAGTCGTAATGTGGGAAGCTTGTTGTCATTGTAATAAAATACATTTTTTTAAGTCATCATGTAGCCTAGTATGGACATTGGATTATGGAGTATGGAGAAGTTTGCTGTGAGGCTCCTGACACTGATGATGCTCAAGTGTCAACCTCAGTAATCAAATTAAGACCAACCCATGCACTATGAAAATGCCCACCATGTAGGGCATACGTGTATGTATTGTGCAGTGCCTATAGAAAATAGTCCCCACCTTGGAGGTCTGCACATTTTATTGTTATACTACTTTGAAACATGAGGGATTTTATGATCAACATGTCAAAGTGAAGACAGTTCTCTGCAAAGGGGTCACAATCAAATACAAATATGAAACCCAAAATAATTGATAGCACCTCCATAGCTTATAGGATATGGAACCATGGAGATATGGCCATAATGGCCCATTTGAACCCTGGCCATTTACAGCGGGGAAAATAAGTATTGAACGCGTGAACGTTTTTCTCAGTAAATATATTTTTAATGGGGCTATTGACATGAAATTTTCAGCTAAACGTCGATAATAACCCAAGTAATCCACACATACAAAGAAATCAAAACAAATAAGTCCATAAATTATGTGTCATAAAGTGGAAAGACACAGGGAAAAAGTATTGAACACATGAAGAAAAGGAGGTGCAAAAGAGGCAATCCTGATGGCCCCCCTATCAGTGCAAATGAATATCAGCGAGTTCAGTCCTAACTGGTGGCCTGTCATTACCAAGGGGTCACACAAGAAGCGTCTCATGATGGGTAAAAGCAAAGAGCTCTCTCAAGACCTTCGCAAACAGAACTGATGGCATTGGTGACAGACATATTTCTAAACTTCTGAAAGTTCCAGTGAGCACCGTCGGGGCCATAATCCGGAAGTGGAAAGAACATTATGTCACCTGTATAGCGCCCGACCAGGCACAGACTGAAGCAGAGGCATGTGTAAAATCACAAGACTTTTTATTTTGTCTTCAGCCATGGGGCACGTCTTCCCCGTGTCCCACAGGCCCAACACAGTCCCAAAACACTTAAACACAGCATAAACGAATTTCCCATCGGGATTAATAAAGTATCTATCTATCTATCTATCTATCTATCTATCTATCTATCTATCTATCTATCTATCTATCTATCTATCTATCTATCTATCTATCTATCTATCTATCTATCTATCTAAACAAATCCTTCCTCTGGCACCACCGCCACTCCTCCCAGGCAACCTCTAACCTATTTATTTTCCTAACTATTTTTCAAGTACATAGCACCTTTCATATTTATCTGTGTATTTTAGAACCTGGAGGCCACTCATGAATGAACTCCAAAACACAAATAACACCAAGGCTACCAAAAAAATACATTTAAGGGTGTTTGTTAACAAAATTAAAACACTAAGAAGAGAAAAATATTTGGAGGTTTAAAGTAGCTAATAAACCAAAGCAAAACCAGTGGTGCCCTTGTAGCCTAACCAATCCAGGTCTTAATTCCCTGTCTATATGATGGAATCCCTTTTTTATTTACTCACCTTTAAGCAGAAATACTGCCCACCTTTATTTCACCTTCCTATGTTCCTCCTATCAGTAGAGCCCTTGCTAACAACAATCCCCTTGACTTTAAACTCCTAATAAAATGGGCAGGTAACCTCCTGGACACCCGTCCATTATAATAAGTAGCATAGTCTTGTGTATAAATTAATGCATCCTGCTGTCTATTGGGTTAACTAACATACGTAAAACTCTATCTATTAAAATGCACCCTTCACCAATCTATCTATCTATCTATCTATCTATCTATCTATCTATCTATCTATCTATCTATCTATCTATCTATCTATCTATCTATCTATCTATCTATCTATCTATCTATCTATCTATCTATCCTGCCTACTACACTAAACTAAATTCAAATCTATCTATCTAATTATCGTATCCTGCCTACTACACTAAACTAAATTCAAGTATATCTGTCTTATCCTGCCTACTACACTAAACTAAATTCAAATCTGTCTGTCTTATCCTGCCTACTACACTAAATTCAAATTTATCTATTTATGTTATCCTGACTACTACACTAAACTAAATTCAAATCTATATATCTCTTATCCTCCCTACTACACTAAATTAAATTCAAATCTATCTTTTATCTTATCCTGCCTACTACACTAAACTAAATTCAAATCTATCTGTCTGTCTTATCCTGCCTACTACACTAAACTAAATTCAAATCTATATATCTCTTATCCTCCCTACTACACTAAACTAAATTCAAATCTGTCTGTCTTATCCTGCCTACTACACTAAATTCAAATTTATCTATTTATGTTATCCTGACTACTACACTAAACTAAATTCAAATCTATATATCTCTTATCCTCCCTACTACACTAAATTAAATTCAAATCTATCTGTCTGTCTTATCCTGCCTACTACACTAAACTAAATTCAAATCTATATATCTCTTATCCTCCCTACTACACTAAACTAAATTTAAATCTGACTTATCCTGCCTACTACACTAAATTCAAATTTATCTATTTATGTTATCCTGACTACTACACTATACACAAAATTCAAATCTATATATCTCTTATCCTCCCTACTACACTAAATTAAATTCAAATCTATCTTTTATCTTATCCTGCCTACTACACTAAACTAAATTCAAATCTATCTGTCTGTCTTATCCTGCCTACTACACTAAACTAAATTCAAATCTATATATCTCTTATCCTCCCTACTACACTAAATTAAATTCAAATCTATCTTGTCTCTTATCCTGCCTACTACACTAAACTAAATCCAAATCTATCTGTCTGTCTTATCCTGCCTACTACACTAAATTCATATCCATCTATTTATCTTATCCAGCCTACTACACTAAACTAAATTCAAATCTATCTATCTATCTATCTATCTATCTATCTATCTATCTATCTATCTATCTATCTATCTATCTATCTATCTATCTATCTATCTATCTATCTATCTATCTATCTATCTATCTATCTATTATGTAACATCTTTCATGTACGTCTGTCTATGTAACCAAACATTTTAAAGTAATCCTGCAAATAACAAGATAACACAGACCTGTATTTCTGTATCTCAGGCTAATGTCAGTAAGCAGTAGGCCGAAGGTCACGGACCGGATTAATAAACTACGCTATATTCTGTATATCCTTAACCTTTGTGACACAGTAACACATCTTTCAGATCTGCTTAATGATACATCAGCAAAACATGCATATTCTGCATGTGCTGTAATATGATAAATTAATTGCTAGGTACCATCAAATGCATGTCACTATACAGAATACTAATTAAATTGTTGCATGAATGAATTTATTTAGCAAACTAAAAAGAATTGATTTACATTAAAAAGGATGAGGTATGTTTCCTTTACTTACAGCCATCCATAGTGGGTTTTGTATTGTGCCTACGTAGTCACTGTGCTTCTGAATTGTGTAAAGTAGGTCCCATCAGAAATCAATGGATGGAAGGGTGGATGGATGAATGGATATGGTTCACCTCTGTGACTAATTAAATAAAACAAATAGAGATTTTATCACTTGAAAGTGAAATAAAGTCAGTTTGTTCAGTCAGTTCTTTCCCAATCCATACCCTTCATCTTTTTATTTGGGTGTTTTCACAGATCACTCCCTCCTGAACCTGTCTGTGTAAAGCAGGGCTGCAAAACACGTAACAAAAACTGAAAGTCAAACTGACTTAGAGACTCACTCAGCATCTTGGGTTCTGTAGTGCTGGGATGTCAAATGTGCTACGTTATGTTTTTAAATCCTTCCCTTAGCTATGAGTGGGGTTAGTGCCATGAAGGGAGGGAGGACAGGCATCCCGGCCGGGATGGAGATTAATGTGTTGCCCGGCTGGGAGGCCATAATGGAAGAATTGTAGGCGTGGAGACACAACCCAGCCAAAATGCCTTCTAATATGTCCAGTTGATATGCATTAAGTTTAAATTTATTTATTTATTATCCACTAATTGAAGCGGCCCAATTGCAAGGCACATTCCCAAATCCCCCCAAGAAGGAAAGAGCAGAGTGTTGAGCTTAAGACGTTGCCGGCAGAGAGAATACGCACGCAGAGAAAGGTCACCTACCCTAACCCTAACCCTAAACCAGTGACACTGCACCCAATCAGAAGAGGACGTGGGGTGCGTGACTTGACATTGTTTGCTACTGGGAGCTCTGGAAGACCTAATAATGACTGGCTAGGCAAAAAGAGCTAGCAGTAAAAAAATAAAAATAAAATGACGTCTGGACCACCGGGGTCATCATTTGACCAGTCTTGGGGCTTGCAGACACTTCTTTGATGCTGTGCGGCAAGTTTGAATATGTTAGTGAGGACAGTTTACTCTGATTTGTATATTGTTGGGTAGTCCTATTCTGTGTTTGTGGGTGCTCATTTTTACACCATTGTCTTTGTGCATAATTTTGATTCATTTTCTGTCCATCCTTTGCAAACAGTGTGAAGAAGAAGAAGGAGGAAGAAAACACTTTTTGTTTATTTTTTTTTCTCGTTACTTTTTGCTTTGGAGTCACTGTGATTATGATATACTAGCTGTGAAACCCCGTGCTGTGAAAAGCCTGGGCTCCTAGAAACCATGGATTCTGACAGTTCAATCAATCCATCGCTTCCATTGTCTATCAGCAACTAAGCAAGTTTCTCTCTCCTCAGAGGTTTCGTTTTGCCGATGTGCTCGCCTCACTTGTGTATCAGCAGCTAAGTGAGTTTCTCTCTCCTCGGAGGTTTCACTTTGGCGACAGAGTCGCTGTCTTTGAGCTTCATGCTGTAACCTCGCACTTCCGGGGCAGACAGACACACACACACACACTTCCACACGTAGACATTTATATATAAGACTAGCCGTGTAAGCCATGCTATAAAAAGCCCATGTTATGTTATCTTGCAAAAACTTAGCTGAATACTGTATTGAAAAAATCCGGGGCACGTTAACATAAATTTATTAAATTTGTGTGCAAGTTTATACAGTCCATGCATACTGGTAACAGCGTTTGACGTAACCGGCCCCGCATAGGGTTGGTGAGCCCTAGGCCCTGCACACCCCTAAGGCCAACTCTGGAAGTAGCACCTTCACTTATTTTTCCTGTTTTTGTTAATATTCATGCATCAAACTGTTTATATTTGCAAGACCTTACTGTAAATAGGGGTTGGCACATCTTTTACAGAACAGTCATCATTGTCCATCTCCCAGTTCTCCATTCCGTGGTTGTTCAGTTACAGCTCCAGGTGCCCAGAGTCTGAAACTGTACAACGATGCCATTGCAAGGGGCACCACATGACCTGGCATCACCCTCCGAGGTGGGCTCTTGCTTTGCACCTGCTGTGCGGCTCATACAGAAGTCAGATGATTAGAACCTGAGGGCACATCTTCTTTACTGGAAGACAAGGACAGGTATGTAATGTCAATGAGCTAAGCAGCGACTTCCAGAGCGTGGTATCTGGGGAAGTCTTATTGCATTTTTACTTTATTTATTTATTTTTTAACATTTTATTGGATTTATTCAAATCAAGTAACACTCCATACAAGCAAGTCAAATTTTATAAAACTAGGTCCGAATCAAATCAACCCCAACGCATAAGAAAGAGAGCTATGCCAACAGAGTAAAATTTTAATCAAAATAGATTTTGATAGATAATATTTACATAAAATTTTATTCAAAATAAGTAAATAAATAAATAGAATAAGAAAAGGGAAGAGAATCTGCTTCCTCAATTTAAATGGTTATGCTAACATGTTGTTAATTACTGTATATACTGGCGTTTAAGTTCTCCGGCAGATAAGTTGGGACTTGATTTTACCGTATAATTTCTGGTATTTTATAATATCGGTTGTATAAGTCGAATGCGGAAAACTCACGCTATTGGTCAAAGAGATTATGATAGGCTAACGCCCAGCTGAGAGAGTAACCACGGAGCACACGACCTTTAATTTCGATGTATTGTGCCTACGAGACTACACGGTAATACCCGCACTATTCCAAAGCGACATTTGCACCGTTTTATGTTTTTCGTATCTCAAGCCCTCATACACCTTTATCGTAAGAGAATCCCTTATCTACGATGGAGCGTTCAATCAGAAGAAAATATGAAGCTGGTTTTAAATTATAAGTCGTTGAAGTAGAGAAAGAAATTAGTAACTGTGCTATCGCAACAAAATTTGATGTATCTGAGAAACTGGGAAGCTGGTGTGAGACTGGAGGAGGCAAGAAGATGTAAAAAAAAAATGTAAGCGTCACATTTTTGAACGGGCGTATAAGTCGGGTCTGATTTTACGATCGATTTTACGGGTTTCCAGACTCAACTTATACGTGAGTATATATGGTAGATCCTACCAGGTTTTTAAAAGGTTTTTGCACAGATCCTCTAAGTGAGAATTTGATTTTTCCCAGTTTCAAATAATATATAACATCAGTTACCCACTGACTTAACAGAAGTGAGTTAGGGTTCTTCCAGTTGAGCGAGACAAGTCTACATAGTAATAGTGAAGCAAAGGCGATTACATTTTGTTTGTCCTTCTTCACTTTAAGCCCACCTGGGAGTCTACCAAGCACAGCTGTTAATGGATTAGGAGGGCTGTCTGAGAGGCATATAAAGATTTTGGTCCAAAATGTTGTTTAATTTGGTGCACCCCACCCAAAACATGTGACCCAGTGAGGTTGGAGCTCGATTGCAAAGTTCACAGGATGGATCTTGCCCTGGAATAATTTTGGACAATTTTATTTTATTGTATAGTAACATTTTATTAGAATCAAACAACATTCCATACAAGCCAGTCAGGTTTATAACAATAAATAGAGCAAAGTTTCTCAACCTTTAAGTATTTGCGACCCGAGTTTTCATAACAATTTTAATCGCGCCCCCCCTAACGTTTTTTTGAAAGAAGCTCACTAATACCAATTTGTTCTTTTTAATTAATGATATACAGTATCCATTGTGGGATGTTCATCCCAGCCAATACCCCCAGGCCGCTAGATGGAGCCCTCCCTGTAGCATGGGAGTGCCCCGAAGACCAGCAGGGAATCATGGACAATGGAGTTTTTATTCACCAACCCTGCTGGACACCATGGGGCCCACCAGAGGACGCTGCAGGGAGGCTCAAGGACTTATACGTGCCCTATAACCCGGAAGTGCGTCCTGATCATATGACCAGAAAGGAAAGACGTGCTTCCGGGATGAAGAAAAGGACTTTTAATCTGACCCGGAAGGGATAGCGAATCATGGACTGCAGGGTTGGAATCACTTCCGGGTCAGGGGATATAAAAGGACTATGGGAAAGCTGAGCTGGGAGGAAGGGTGGCTAAGTGTCTGGGAGAGGAGGATTGAGAATTGTATTGGTGATTGATTATTGATTTATTGTATGTGTAGTGTGGAGTGGAGGGTGCTTAGTGCACAATATTATAATAAATATAAGAAGTATTATACTTTTACCTGGTGTTTGGCATGGTACCTGCGGGTTCAAGGGAGAACTAGCGCCCCCTACTGTTACACCATCCATCCATTATCCAACTCGCTATATCCTAACTACAGGTTCACGGGGGTCTGCTGGAGCCAATCCCAGCCAACACAGGGCGCAAGGCAGGAAACAAACCCCAGGCAGGGCGCCAGCCCACCGCAGGGCACACACATACACACACCAAGCACACACTAGGGACAATTTAGGATCGCCAATTCACCTAACCTGCATGTATTTGGACTGTGGGAGGAAACCCACGCAGACACGGGGAGAACATGCAAACTCCACGCAGGGAGGCCCCTACCAACTTAACTTTTATCGACATTTATCTAACTCTATATTTATTTTTCTAGTATCAGAATGTAGTTTAAGTTAATTTGTTTTGGTTTCAATAGATGTGTTTTTCATATTTTCGATTCTTGTTTTCTTTTTTTCACATCTTTGCGCCCCCCCCCCCCCCCCGCCCCACAGTTTGAGAACCACTGAAATAGAGTAAAAAAGAGGGGAGAGAATCTGCTTCCTTAATTTGAAATGCTTATTTTAAAATGTAATTGATCAGGTCCTGCCCAGTTTTGAAAAACTTTTGCGTTGATCCTCTAAGTGAGAATTTGATTTTTTTCTCATCTCAAATAGTGTATAACATCAGTTACCCACCGACTTAACAGAGGTGGACTAGGATTCATCCTGTTGGGCGAGACAAGTCTATGAGCTAATAGTGAAGTAAAGGCAATCACAGTTTGTTTGTCCTTCTCCATTTTAAGCCCCTCTGGTAGCCCACCATACACAGCTGTTAGTGGATTAGGAGGGCTGTCTGAGAGGCATTTAAAGATTTTGGTCCAGAATCAGGTTAATTTGGTGCACGGCCTAAACACGTGGCCCAGTGAGGCTGGAGCTCGATTGCAATCCACCGGTTGGATCTTATCCTGGAAACATTTTGGACAATTTCATGTTATTTTATTGTAACGTTTGCTTAATTTTATTAAAATTGAACAACATTCCATACAAGCAAGCCAAATTTAACAAAACCAGGTTCAAAATGAATCAACCCCCACCCATGAGAAAGAGAGCCTAGCCAACAGAGTAAAACTTTAACAATAGTAAAAATATGTAAATAAATAAATGAATAACAATAAATAGAGTAAAAAAGAGGGGAGAGAATCCACTTCCTCAATTACAATGCGCATTCTAAAATGTTATTAATTAGATCCTGCCAGGTTTTAAAACAGTTTTGCACAAATCCTCTTAAGTGAGAATTAATTTTTTTCCAATTTTAGATAATATATAATGACATCAGTTATGGGCGGCACCGTGGCGCAGTGGTAGCGCTGCTGCCTCTCAGTAAGGTCACCTGGGTTCTATTTACTCCCTGCGTGGAGTTTGCATGTTCTCCCCATGTCTGCATGGGTTTCCTCCCACAGTCCAAAGACATGCAGGTTAGGTGCATTGGCGATTCTAAATTGTTCCTAGTGTGTGCTTGGTGTGTGTGTACTGTGGTGGGCTGGCACCCTGCCCAGGGATTTGTTTCCTGCCTTGCACCCTGTGTTGGCTGGTATTGGCTCCAGCAGACCCCCGTGACCCTGTAGTTAGGATAAAGCGAGTTGGATAATGGATGGATGGATGGAACATCAGTTACCCACTGACTTAACAGAGGTGGGCTAGGATTCTTCCTAGTTGAGTGAGTCAAGTCTACGTGCTAATAATGAAATAAAGGCGATTCCAGTTTGTTTGTCCTTGTCCACTTTAAGCCCCCCTGTGAGTCCACCAAACACAGCTGTTAGTGGATTAGGAGGGATTGTAATGCCCAGGCTGTCTGATAGGCATTTTGGTCCAAAATGATGTTAATTTGGTGCACACCCAGAACATGTGGCCCAGTGAGGCAGGAACTTGATTGCAGCATTCGCAGGTTGGCTCTTGCCCTGGAAACATCTTAGACAATTTTTTTTTTTTTTTTTTTATTAATTTTATTGTAATCATTCCATACAAATAGATCAATTTATAACAAAAAAAAATTGAAGACCAATCTAACCCCACCCTGAGAAGGAGAGCTTAGCCAAAGGAGAATTGCTTAGGGCTTTTTAATAAGGCAACAATAAACAAAAGAAAGGAAGAAATATATATATAGGTAAATAAAAAATGGAGAAGGGAATTAAATGCGGCAATAGTTATTTCTCTTATTCTAAAATAATATTGATTAGATCCTGCCATTAGATTAGATTTTTTCCAATTTCAAATAATATAAAACATCGGTTTCCCACTGAGGGCGGCACGGTGGCGCAGTGGGTAGCGCTGCTGCCTCGCAGTTGGGAGAGCTGGGGACCTGGGTTCGCTTCCCGGGTCCTCCCTGCGTGGAGTTTGCATGTTCTCCCCGTGTCTGCGTGGGTTTCCTCCCGCAGTCCAAAGACATGCAGGTTAGGTGGATTGGCGATTCTAAATTGGCCCTAGTGTGTGCTTGGTGTGTGGGCGTGTTCGTGTGTGTCCTGCAGTGGGTTGGCACCCTGCCCGGGATTGGTTCCTGCCTTGTGCCCTGTGTTGGCTGGGATTGGCTCCAGCAGACCCCCGTGACCCTGTGTTCGGATTTAGCGGGTTGGAAAATGGATGGATGGATGGGTTTCCCACTGACTTATCAGAGGAGAGTTAGGATTCTTCCAATTTAACAAAATAAGTCTGCGTGCCAAAAGTGTATTGAATGCAATCACCGTTTGCTTGTTCTTCTCCACTTCAAGTCCATCTGGAAGAACACCGAACACAGCTGTTAATGGGTTAGGAGGGATTGTGACCCCAAGGCTGTCTGAAAGGCACTTAAAAATTTTGGTCCAAAATGATGTTAATTTGGTGCAGGCCCAAAACATGTGACCCAGTGAGGCAGGAGCTTGATTGCAGCGTTCGCAGGTTGGATCTTGCCCTGGAAACATTTTGGACAGTTTTAAGCAAGACAGATGTGCTCGATATATAATTTTTAGTTGAATAATTCTATGCTTTGCGCATATGGAGCTCGAGTGAATTCTCTGCTTTGCTACCTTCCACTCCTTTTCTGATATATTGATTAAGAGATCTTCTTCCCAATGTCCTCTTGGGTCTTTGAAAGGTAGGGGCTCTAATAAGATTTTATATAATGCGGAAATGGTGTTTAATTCCTCGAAATTGAGCAGTATTTTTTCCAGCATGGTGGAGGGTACAAGATGAGGAAAATCGGGCAGTTTCTGTTTAACCAAATTTCTAATTTGAAGATAGTGAAAGAAATGTGTAGCTGGGAGGTTGAATTTGGAACGTAATTGTTCAAAAGATGCAAATATGTTGTCTATATAAAGATCTCTGAGCATTTTAATCCCAAAACTTTTCCAGGTATTAAAAACTGGATATGTTTGCGAGGGTTGAAAGAGGTGGTTCTCTTGCAGAGGTGCCACGGATAAAAGATTTTCCATCTTAAAATGCTTTCTAAGTTGGTTCCATAATCTGAGTGAGTAAAGCACAATTGGGTTATTAGTATATTTGCGATAACTTGCATTTATTGGAGCGCAGAGCAGGGAGTATAAAGAAGTACTACAGGATTTTACTTCTATTGCCGACCAAGCCTCTGTATGTTCATTTTTTTGTGTCCAGGTTTTTATGGCTTGTATGTTTAATGCCCAGTAATAAAACTGCAATACCAGTAATCACCAACACGAATGGAGAAGAAATCATTGACCATAAAAATATAATGCACGCATTTAGAGATTATTATAAATCCTTATATTCTACTGAGTTCAAAGAAGACAACACACAATCTAATGCATTTCTGGATACATTACAGACACCACAAATAGATGCTTTAAGTGCTGAGGAACTGGATAAACCTCTGACGCTAACAGAATTACTATCCATCCAGCCATTCATTTTCCAACCCGCTGAATCCGAACACAGGGTCACGGTGGTCTGCTGGAGCCAATCCCAGCCAACACAGGGCACAAGGCAGGAACCAATCCCGGGCAGGGTGCCAACCCACCGCAGGACACACACAAACACACCCACACACCAAGCACACACTAGGGCCAATTTAGAGTCACCAATCCACCTAACCTGCATGTCTTTGGACTGTGGGAGGAAACCGGAGTGCCCGGAGGAAACCCACGCAGACACGGGGAGAACATGCAGACTCCACGCAGGGAGGACCCGGGAAGTAAACCCAGGTCCCCAGGTCTCCCAACTGCGAGGCAGCAGCGCCACCCACTGCGCCACCGTGCCGCCCACAGAATTACTAGATGCTATAAAGTCACTTCAAAGCGGGAAATCAGCAGGCCCTGATGGCTACCCCGTAGAATTTTATAAGAAATTCTCCACTCAGCTAGCTCCCCTCTTATTGGCAACATTTACAGAAGCTAAAGACCACCAAATACTACCTCAAACATTTCGACAAGCATTAATCACCGTCTTTCCTAAACAAAATAAGGACTTGTTACAATGTGCATCATACAGACCAATTTCACTCCTGAATAATGATGTTAAGATACTCTCAAAAATTCTAGCTAGCAAGGATGGAGAAAGTGCTGCCCTCAGTAATATCATAGGATCGAACTGGATTTATTAAAGGCCGACACCTATCTTCCAATCTCCGACACTTGTTTAATGTTATATATTCACCAGCAAAATCAAACACCCCATAGATATTACTATCATTAGACGCAGAAAAAGCAGTTGATATGATTGAATGGAACTACCTTTCCACTGCATTGGAGAAATTTGGGTTTGGCCCGAATATTTGTGCATGGATCAAACTACTGTATAAAGTAAACATAAAGCTCTTTATTAACAAAATTTTGCCGTATGTATGGAAAAAAATTAAGCAAGACTTGCATAGATGGTCAACCCTTCATCTCACTCTAGCCGGAAGAATTAACGTTGTTAAGATGAATATCGTTCCTAAACTTCTTTTTTTATTTCAAAACATTCCAATATATATCAATAAATCATTTTTTAAGCAATTAGATTCAACTATAACCTCATTCATTTGGAACTCAAAACTCCCATGTATCTGAAGAGCGACCCTACAACGACCTCAGGCAGAAGGTTGGCCTTGCTTTACCTAACATCTTGGACAATTTTAAACATGAGAGATGCGCTCGATATATAATTTTAAGTTGAATAATTGTATGCTTTGCACATATGGAGCCATTCTGTGCATGGCTACCTTCCACTCCTTTTCTGAGATGTTGAGTGAGAGATCCTTTTCCAGCTGTACTCTGGGATCGTTGAAAGAGAGGGACTTTAAAATGTTTTTATATATTACAGACATGCTGTCTGAGTCCTCGAGACCGATCAATATTTTTTCCATTTCATATTTTTACTTCAGACCAGGCATCACTTTGCTGTGTTTGTGAGAGCCCTGCTAAACTCTGCACCAGTCTTAGCTGTTTATTCAAACCTCTGGACAAATTATTGAAGCGCTCAAAATTATTTGCCCAGCTGTTGAGTAAATAAGCAGAAAAAAACCCCAAAAAAACTACTTTGCAACTTGCCAAGTGGCATTGGTAAATAGAAATTACTGATTCCCATCTGTCGAGAAAGGAAAAAGTATTTCATTCATCTTCTGTTTGGCATGCTTACAGTATACTGAATATTTACAGTATATTAATATGCTTGTAAATGTGTACTTTTGGACTTTATATATGGTGTGAGACTCAAGTTATGTTTGGAGAGCCTCGTTTATTCTATAGTTAGTCTCCTGTGGAGTTGCAAGGACAGTGTCTTCCTCTAGGTGGAGCTCCGATCCTGAGTTCTTGTCAAGGGTTAGCACAGTTTAAAGGGACCAGAAGGACTTGCAGGCTTGGACTTAAAGGATCCAGCTGGTAATAAGGTCACCCGGCTATGGAGTCAGATGGAAGAAAACTGGCACGAGGAAGAAAGGGCCAGGGGTGGTGAAACTGGCACAGAATGGGTAAGGCGTGCAGCTTTGGAGCAGTTGCAGTTGGCATCTCATGGGTTAGGTAAGGGCACTAATCTGTCTAGGAGGGCCCCATGTAGCAGAGATCATTTGATTTCTACTTTTCATTACAATTTTGTGTTTGCCCCTTATTTGTTGATCTTACTTTGTATATGTCTTGTTTCTATAATAAAATCCTCATTCTGTGCAGTCTTTCAGAGGATATTTGGGTTTGAGTGGTCTTCTCTGGGCACATTAGTTAATAATTTTAACCGTTGTAAGTGGTCAGGAGGAAAGACGGCCATCTCAGCCAGGACTGAGGAGGATTTCTTGTCCGGCCGGGAAGCCGTAAAGGAAGGATGGCCAGATTGTGGGCACTACCCAACCAGAATGCCTGATAATTCCCATCCTAGCTGAGAAAGATGGGACTTGTTAGAGCTGGAGGCCAGGAGCGGTGCATCCCCCAAATTAATATGTGGCACTTTTTCTCGCCAAAGTAGTCCCAGTTTGGACACTCCAGGGCTGCGAGAGAATTGTAGTCCGGAAGCCCAGTCCTGTAGGTAGGTCCTTAGGTGACAATAGATGGCACTGCCAGGGATGGAGCTCCCTGATTTCCATATGACATTAGAACATTAAAACAATCTAATAATTCTTTGCATTTACAGTATACAGCGCTTTTCTCACTACTCAAAGCGCCCAACAGAGCAGAGTCACTTTTTGGCATTTACGGGATTTGAACCGGCAACCTTCTGATTGCTAATGCAGATCCCTAGCCTCAGAGCCACCACTCCACCTACAATCTAGACGAGAACAGGCCATTCAGCCCAACAAAGCTTGCCAGTCCTGTCCACTTATTTCTTCCATAAAAACATCAAGTCGAGTGTTGAAGGTCCCTAAAGTCCTCCTGTCTACCACACTACTTGGTCACTTATTCCAAGTGTCTATCATTCTTTGTGTAAAGAAAAACTTCCTAATGTTTATGTGAAGTTTACCCTTAGCAAGTTTCCAACTGTGTCCCCGTGTTCTTGATGAACTGATTTTGAAGTCACCATCTCGATCCACTGGACTAATTCCCTTCATCATTTTAAACACTTCAGTCAGGTCTCCTCTTCATCTCCTTAAGGCTCAGCTCTTTTAATCTTTTCTCATAACTCATCCCCTGTAGCCCTGGACTCACCCTAGTCGCTCTTCTCTGGACATTTTCTTGTGCTGCTATGTCCTTTTTGTAGCCTGGAGACCAAAACTGTACCCAGGACTCCAGATGAGGCCTCACCAGTGTGTTATAAAGCTTGAGCAGAACCTCCTGTGACTTGTACTCCACACATCAAGGCACTATATAACCTGACATTCTGTTAGCCTTGTTAATTGCATCTGAACACTGTCTGGCAGGTGATAGTGTTGAGTCCACTACGACACCTAAAAATCTTCTCATAAGGTGAACCCTCGATTTTCAGACCTCCCATTGTGTATTCAGACCTCACATTTCTACTTCCTAAATTTACATACTTCACATTAACGGACATTAAATTTCATCTGCCACAAATCTGCCCAAGCCTGTCTGCTGGTCCAAGTCCCTCTGTAATGGCTCAACAGATTCTCAATTATCTGGTAATCCACCTATCTTGGTATCATCTGCAAACTCAACCAGCTTGTTACTTATACTCCTATCTAAATCATTTCCATCCATCCATCCATTTTCCAACCCGCTGAATCCGAACACAGGGTCATGGGGGTCTGCTGGAGCCAATCCCAGCCAACACAGAGCAGGAACCAATCCCGGGCAGGGTACCAACCCACCGTAGGACACACACAAACACACCCACACACCAAGCACACACTAGGGACAATTTAGAATCGCCAATCCACCTAACCTGCATGTCTTTGGACTGTGGGAGGAAACCGGAGCGCCCGGAGGAAACCCACGCAGACACGGGGAGAACATGCAAACTCCACGTAGGGAGGACCCGGGAAGCAAACCCAGGTTAAATCATTTCCATATATTAAAAATAGCAGAGTCGCCAGCACTATGACCCCTGCTGGTCACCACTCTTAACGTCACCCAATTCTGATGAGGTTTCTCATCACCCTCTGCTTCCTGTGTCTGAACCAATTCTGCACCCATCTATACACCACACCATAAACTCCCACTTAAAGTCACCATCACGATCCACTGGACTAATTCCCTTCATCATTTTAAACACTTCAGTCAGGTCTCCTCTTCATCTCCTTAAAGCTCAGCTCTTTTAACCTTTCCTCATAACTCATCCCCTGTAGCTCTCTAATCAGTTTAGTTGCTCTTCTCTGGACCTTTTCTAGTGCTGCTATGTCCCTTTTTGTAGCGTGGAGACCCACACTGCTGACAGGACTCCAGATGAGGCCTCACCAGTGTGTTATAAAACTTGAGCAGAACCTCCTGTGACTTGTACTGCACACATCAAGGCGCTATATAACCTGACATTCTGTTTGCCTTCTTAATGGCTTCTGAACACTGTCTGGCAGTCGATAGCTTAGAGTCCACTATGACTCCTAAGTCCTTTTAATAAGGTGCACTCTCGATTTTTCCGACCGCCCATTGTGTATTCAATGACCCAGAAGTACTTCCAACAAGCCACAATGTGCCATCGTAAGTAGTTCTGGGTCCAGTTTAAAAGGAGCCCGCCGCCACACCTCAAGGTGTCAGAGTCCGGGGGTCAGCAGGCGAAACTCACTGGAGGAGAGAAGGAGATAAGAGAAGAGAGACATAGAGCAGCATGGTGGCGCAGTGCTGGCACTGCTGCCTCACAATAAGGAGACCAGGGCTCGGGTCTCAGGTCCTTCCCGTATGAAGTTTGCATGTTCTCCCTGTGTCCTCTGGGTGCTCCAGTTTACTGCCACCATACCAAGACCTGCCCATTAGGTGGACTGACGATACTAAATTGACCCTGGTGTGAGATTGGAGTGTGTGTGTGTGTGTGAGATTGGAGTGTGCGTGTGTGTGTTTGACCCTGTGGTGCACTGACACTCTCTCCTGGGTTTGTTCCTGACTTGTGCCTTATGCCAACTGGGATTGGCTCCAGCAGACCCTGCTCAGGACAATGCATGTTAGACAATGACAATTATATTCAACATTACGCATATTGCAACACGTCCTGTGATATATTGGGTCACGTTACAACTGAGTCTGAGTGTCTGGGCTTGCGAGGGTCCTGATAAAACCCAACATCCAGGCCTTTAATGACCTCTTGGGCATGGCCATCAGCAGTGTGTCTGTCTGAGAAGAGAGTATCGACCTCGTCATTGAGAGGTTTACTTGCCTCAGCAGTGACATTCACGTCTCTGGTGACTCTTCCTATGAAGTCAGCATACGGATTGGGAGAACATGGAGGTCGGGAGATCTGGAAAGGGGTGTGTGGTGCTCCAGATATCTCTGCAAAAGGACGAAGGTCCAAGTCTTTAGAGTCCTGGTGCTTCCTGTCTTGCTATATGGTTGAGAGACATGGACGCTATCCAGTGACCTGAGTTGAAGACTGGACTCCTATGTCTCTTCGGAGAATCTTTGGGTACAGCTGGTTTGACTTTGTGTTGCTCATGGAGTCCCGAATGAGGCACATGACCTGCATTGTGAGGGAGCGTCAGTTATGGCACTACGCCCATGTGGCGCCACTACCTGAGGGTGATCCGACTCATTGTTGAGGACCCGAGTGGCTGGACCAATCCAACTGGATGCCCACATAACACCTGGCTGTGGCAGATAGAAGGTCATTTCCGGATGATGGGACTGGACCGTGTCTCTGCCTGGGGGTTTGCCAACCGAGCTGTTTTGTCGTGTGGTGGGTGCAGTACCAGTGCCTGCCCCCATTTTTTGGAGAAAAAATCACGCTGATGACACACTGTGAGTACTTTTAGCCGGGTGCTGGTAGGTTAAATAATGCCACCTGAGGCAAGGCACAATTTAACCGTGCCATCTCATATTCTTGCTAACCTTTCTTGAAACACATGCTCACTTTTTTATTTATGGATTATCGAGTGTAGACTGATGGGCAACAATGATCATCCATTTAACATAAAAGCTACAACACAAGGAAGTGTGCAGAAGGTGAAGGGGGCTGAATACGTCCTGAATTCCCTATATGCCATTGGAAGGATTCTGTTCAAATAAAGTACAAAATTAAGTAAAAAAAAAAAGAATAAATAAATAAATGCTATGAATTATGTTCATAAATATTTCTAAATATCGATTTATTAACTTTTTGTTTTCCAGGTGCGCACAAGAGGACTCCAGTCTAGTGGATGAGAAAATGGCGTAAAAGTGACAGAAGAAAGAAAATAGTTGATGGTGTTATATTTAATTTACATTCAGCTTCTTCAAAAAAATTACCAAAGCTGAAGAAGGTAACGGGGTTTGTATTACGCAGGTACATCTCAAATAGATTTATCAGTTTGTTTAATTATATGATTTTTCTATTCATAATTTAAAGCATATGCAAATGACATGGAAATGAGTCAATTAATCAATCAGTCAATTCTTACTTTACATAGAGAACACCATCACAACATTCCTTAAAAGCCAAATAATGAAATATTTTAAAATCTTAAACATTAAATTGTAAATGCTGTATAAGAACTTAAATTAGAAGGAAAAGTGAAGGTAAAAAAAAGGAGAGAGAAGAGCAGAGAAACACATCGTTCATTTGTATCTCTGAATTTATGGCCCGCGATTGATTTGTGACAAATAAAGGGGGTGCCGTGCAGCCCCCTGGACCCCAAACTGGCCTCAGTAGGCCTGAGAATGTAATATTATATAATATTAGCTTTCTAAGGACCCTCCTAATGGTGATCACTTCGAATGGAGCTACATGAAATAAAGAATACGTAACTGAGGAGTGCAGAAGAGTGGGAATGAACAGCACGGACGCAAATGAAAGCAGCAAAATTAGTAAGAGGAAGCCATCTGCCTTACAGGCGTTTTTATTGGTTTGAGCGCAAGAAAGTAAAGTTGATTTTTTTTGTTTCAGTGTTGGGTGGTATTTTTCCATATCTAACACTGAACACTGTACAGCCTCAGGATATGTATATGAGTAAGAGAGAAGTGGGGCCGCTGCCAGTGGAGCTGGACAAACAAAGCCAACATGGCTACACTTCCCATTGCTCTCTTTTTTATCTCCCTCTGCCTTGCTTGGCATGAGTCAGAGGTATGAAGCTGGCCGAGCCACCGTCCTCTGTCGTTTTCAGTGCTTTAGTACGAGTGTGTGTGTGTGTGTGTGTGTGTGTGTGTCAGTGTGAGTGTGTGAATGAATTGCCCACCTCCTTGTGTTTCTTAACATTGGTTGGGGGGGGGGGGGCATCTTGGAGATCATTATACAGTAGCTAACATTGTGTGGGCCAGCTGTGAGTGGGCACAGCCATAAACTGGCTATTAAAGAACTAGGAAAACAGAAAAGAATGTAAAAAAGAAATGAAATAGCACATGTTATTGTATGAGGAAATATTTTATTTTTTTGTGATCAAATTTTTATTGATAAAATGAAAAAGGAATACAGCAAAAGAAAACCAACAATAATAACTGATTTCTGGATTATATAACAACAAAAGACAAAACACCCCCACACCACACCGGTGCCCACCCAGCCCACCTGAGATGGCTATTTAAACAGAAACACAATGAGAGTGAAGATAAAGAGTCCAAATGTAATATTTACATTTATAAGAGTGTATGCACACCGTGTTTGTGTTCATTTATCACTACCCTTATACTGATTATATACTGACAGGAGACCCTGCTGTAGACGCTGGACCACCACACTAACAGGAAAACGCTTTTGTGCTCAGTTTAATAGAATATGAAGCTGTGTTTTTTTTTTGTACTTTTAGTTTTTCTTTGCTTTTCCTGAACTTTTTTTAAAGTATATTGTTGTATCAGTTATGATAATATTATCATGTGTTTGCTTGAGTAAGTACACTGTGGTGATTCTGTTCTGCTTTTTGAAAACATAAATAAAGATAAAAAAAAGTAAATAAACCTTTGTGTTATCATTAAGTCTGGATAATTATGCTGTGTTTTTGTAATAGCATTATTTCTATTGTTACTATTAATTATTAAATATAATTTAGTAGTATTTATCATATAGTGCCTTTCATATCTATCTATCTATCTATCTATCTATCTATCTATCTATCTATCTATCTATCTATCTATCTATCTATCTATCTATCTATCTATCTATCTATCTACTTATCCTGCCTACTACACTAAACTAAAATGAAATCTATCATTAAATAATGCCTTTCATATCTATCTATCTATCTATCTATCTATCTATCTATCTATCTATCTATCTATCTATCTATCTATCTATCTATCTATCTATCTATCTATCTATCTATCTATCCTGCCTACTACACTAAACTAAATTAATATCTATCTATCTATCTATCTATCTATCTATCTATCTATCTATCTATCTATCTATCTATCTATCTATCTATCTATCTATCTATCTATCTATCTATCTATCTACTTATCCTGCCTACTACACTAAACTAAAATAAAATCTATCTATCATTATATAATGCCTTTCATATCTATCTATCTATCTATCTATCTATCTATCTATCTATCTATCTATCTATCTATCTATCTATCTATCTATCTATCTATCTATCCTGCCTACTACACTAAACTAAATTAATATCTATCTATCTATCTATCTATCTATCTATCTATCTATCTATCTATCTATCTATCTATCTATCTATCTATCTATCTATCTATCTATCTATCTATCTATCCTGCCTACTACACTAAACTAAATTAATATCTATCTATCTATCTATCTATCTATCTATCTATCTATCTATCTATCTATCTATCTATCTATCTATCTATCTATCTATCTATCTATCTATCCTGCCTACTACACTAAACTAAAATAAAATCTATCTATAATTATATAATGCCTTTCATATCTATCTATCTATCTATCTATCTATCTATCTATCTATCTATCTATCTATCTATCTATCTATCTATCTATCTATCTATCTATCTATCTATCTACTTATCCTGCCTACTACACTAAACTAAATTAATATCTATCTATCTATCTATCTATCTATCTATCTATCTATCTATCTATCTATCTATCTATCTATCTATCTATCTATCTATCTATCTATCTATCTATCTATCTATCTATCTATCTATTATATAGTGCCTTTCATAGGTGTTTACCGCTCCCTGTGAGATTCTAAGTAAGTCTCGTATCCCGCTTATGTTCCAGTTGTGATTAGCTCTATTTTGTCCAAATCCTGTAAGTCATCTTGGATGAAGATGTCAACTGAATGTACAATAATAATTCTTTATTTTGACTGTATGTGTTTTTTTTTTAAACATTTAACAATATAAAAAGACAATCAACCACACACTCAGATTCATTTGGGATGAGAGGAGTTTCTCAATTGTTACATTAATTTCAAGAGCTCAGCTGTTAATGGGCAGCACACTAAGTTTCCGACATTGGAGTTTTGGCTCGGCGCTCGATGATTTACTAAGAACTCCAACAGCAGATGCACAAGGTCTTTTTTTTCTTTCTTTACTTCCCTGCATAAGCACGGCCAGTAATGGGCAAAAGAGAAAATCTGCTTGATTTGTGCCGAGGACTCAAACAGAGCCCAGTGCACATGTGGCAGAAGGGACTAGTCCAGAAGTCTTCTCAGTGGGCCCAGGACAGGGGCCAAAATCCATGTAAACTCTTCTGTGGATGGCAGCTTAATGAGCAAAGTGTGATGACGACTCCCAGGCGAGGGGCTCAGCTGTCTTGACTTGCACAGAAAACCAAAGGGCACATTTTTGGTCCGCGCAAACTGCCAGTCTCCAGGTGCAAAAATCTGGAGAGAGTGCCCGTGCCAAGTCACACCGTGTGCATGGCGTTGGTGTTACATTTCTTCTTGATGCTGGGCAGCATGTCTTTGTCTTGACAGACAAATGAGCCTGCCTTCCCAATAATGCAAATGAACTAAAGTGTCAGGATGGGAGAAGGTGGTGTAAGGTGGTGGCAGGGGACAGTGTGGCTAAACAGCATCGATTGGTGGTACGCAGCTCTGCACTCAACACAATAATCCTGAAGCTCCTCCACTCAAAACTCACCCAGATTTCCATCCCTGCCTCCACCTGCCAATGGATCACCACCTTCCTGACCAATAGGAAACAGCAGGTGAAACTGGGGGAACTTACATTTGGAACATGGGTGCCCCTCAGGGATGTGTGCTCTCCCCTCTGCTCTACTTTCTCTACACTAATGAATGCATATCTGAGGACCCCTCAGTCAAACTTATCAAATATATGGATGACACAACCATCTCTGGGCTCCTCAGGAATGGTGACGAGTCTGCAGACAGACGGAAGGTTGAGCAGCAGCCCTTTGGTGTAGTCAGAAGAATCTAGAGCTAAAAACTGTGGAGGTGACAGTGGATTTTACGAGAGGTCCCACAATATTATCCCCCCTCTCCATACTTCATACTGCCATGACGGCTGTGGAAACCTTCACATTTCTGTGATCTTCATAATCTCCTAGTATTTGAAATGGGTGACCAATGTAGGATCCATCATGAAAAAGGAGCACAACAGTGAATGGACTTCCTACAATAACTTTGGAAGTTCAACCTTCCACAGGAGCTGCTGATTCCGTTCTACACAGCAGTCAGTGAGTCTGTTCTCAGCTCCTCCATAACAGTGCGGATTGGATCGGAGACTAAATATAACAACAAACAGGCTACCATGAAAATATCATTAGTACCAGTCTGCCCACCTTACAGATCCTGAACTATTCCAGAGTCATGAAATGGGCTGGAAAAATCATCACCGACCCTTCATATCCAGGCCACAACCTTTATGAACGTCTTCCATCAGCCAGGCATTATAGATTAATAGACACCGAAACAAGCAGATATGAGAACAGGTTCTACACATGGGCCATCAGGCTCACAAATGGTTAATTCAGCTTAATCAGGCTGGGCATAACACTTAACTCCCCCCCCCCCCCCCCCACCACTCTGCACTTTTCATGCATACATACATACATATATATATATATATATATTGTGAGGGATGGCCAGCCTGTCATCCCGGCCAACACCCCCAGGCTGTCAGATGGAGCTCTCCCTGCGGCGTAGAGGTTCCCCGAATTCCAGCAGGGCCTCATGGACCTTGTAGTTTTTACAACCAGCCTTGCTGGATACCATGGGGACCTCCAGGAGACGCTGTAGGGAGGCTCAGGGAATTCTACATGCCCTATAACCTGGAAGTACGTCATAGGCAAGGCGACAAGGGAAATGACGTGCTTCCGGGATGAAGAAGAGGATATTTATCTGACTCGGAAGTGATAGGAGATCACATGGACTGAAGGATTGGAAACACTTCCGGGTCAGGGAATATAAAAGGACTATGGGAAATCTCAGACGATGAGCTGAGTTGGGAGGCAGGGTGGCAACGTGTCTGGGAGTGGAGGATTGTGATTATTGATTATTTGATTATTGATTTATTAAGTATTGTGGAGAAGAGGGTGCTTTGCGCACATAATTATTATAATAAATTCAATTATTGGACTTTTATCTTGTGTCTGACGTATGGTGTGAGGGTTCAAGGGGTCGAGAAAGCCTCTGATTTTCCTAATATATACAGTATATATATATATATCCATCCATCCATCCATCCATCCATTTTCCAACCTGCTGAATCTGAACACAGGGTCATGGGAGTCTGCTGGAACCAATCCCAGCCAACACAGGGCACAAGGCAGGAACCAATCCTGGGCGGGGTGCCAACCCACCGCAGTATATATATATATATATATATATATATATATATATATATATATATATATATATATATATATATATATATATATATATAGTCGTAGGTGGACGCCCCGGAAGACCGGAAGAGAGCTTACGCCTTCCCCAGACCATGTCGGGGCGACCGCCCTGGCGGCTATGGGGACCATGGGTACAGAGCTTTGAAGCTCAACCCTGTAGGGGCCCGTGGTCACCGCCAAGGGGAGCCCCAATGCCTTGGGAACCCTGGACCTCAGCACTTCCGCCACACTCAGAAGTGCTGGGGGGAAGAGGATCGGGGACACCCGGTACACAGCCGGCAGTTCTGCCACACTGGGGAGTGCCGGTGGAAGATTGCCGGGAAGCACCTGGAGCACATCCGGGTGATTATAAAAGGGGCTGCGTCCCTTCATTCAGGACTTGAGTCAGGTGGAAGAAAGACGAGGTCTAGGAGGAGGCAAGGAGGTGGCCTGAAGAGAGAGAGAAGGCATTGTGTTGTGGCAAGGACTTTGGGGACTTGGGGACAGTGAGCAGTTAACTGTAAATATGGAATTGTATAATAAACGTGTGTGGGGTGATTTAAATGTGTCTGCCTGCCTGTGTCCAGGTCATGTTCCACAATATATATATATATATATATATATAAATATATATATACTACAGGGCTTCACTCCCTGCTTGCTTCACTCGCTAAACCCCCTTCCGGGCCTGTGCTGAATGCTAGCCACTTCATGTCTCTGCCGCTCGTGTTGTGAAGAGGTGGGCTGAACGCACCCCAAGGAGACGCGGTCACTCCTCCGAAACACCCTCTTAAATGGTGACACAATGGGAAACAAATACAATTGTTTTTTTTTACCTCCTCTTTGCTTGATCATGCCATGTGATCTGCATTTCACATGGCACTTTGAACATTTAAAAGCCTGTACAGCAGCTCTCCATTTGTCTCACTGCCTTGTCTCTCTTCTCCACCAGACATACTCTGCTCCTGTGGGGGGTCCCGTTCCCTTGGCACGCCCCTATGAAGCGGAAGATTTTCTATTCTTTTAATTGAGAGATGGAACTGTCCCCTCCGACTACACACGGAGCTCGATTCACTCCTGAAGGAGACTTATGTTTGTTTGAAGTGTCTGAATAACGTTTCTGTATCTAAAATCTCCCGTGCAACTCTGTGACCCAAGCGTGACAGCGTGTGTGGATTTCACTTTCACCAAATAACAAATCTTTTAATTCTCGTGGATACGCCTCTTCGTTGGGAAGAAACACTACTTTTACCTGACGACAACACAAATTAGACGATCTACAAGTCTCTGACTTAAAGTTTAAAGCCGAACAATATATTCAATCTCTTTTCACTGTCCCGTTATTTCACCGAGTAATAATTTCTGCTTGTTATCACTAATGCGATCTTTACTATAATTTTTTTGAGACTTTCGAATTTTAGTACTTTCATTATCTTCTAACCTGCTCTGCATGTGCATCACGTCAACATTTTTAAATTCTTTATGATGTTCTACTTTGTTCTGCTTTGATGTTCCAGATAGATAAATAGATTTTCGAGAGGTTTACTTACCTTGGCAGTGACATTCATGTGACTCTGGTGACTCTTCCTATGAAGTCAGTGGACGGATTGGGAGAGCATGGGGGTGTCATGTGTGGCACTCCTGGTATCTGTGCAAAAAGACAAAGGTCCAAGTCTTTAGAGTCCTGGTGCTCCCTGTTTGTGAGACATGGACGCTTATCCAGTGACCTGAGATGAAGAGTGGACTCCTTTGGTACTGTGTCCATCCATCCATCCATTTTCCAACCCGCTGAATCCGAACACAGGGTCACGGGGGTCTGCTGGAGCCAATCCCAGCCAACACAGGGCACAAGGCAGGGAACCAATCCTGGGCAGGGTGCCAACCCACCGCAGGACACACACAAACACACCCACACACCAAGCACACACTAGGGCCAATTTAGAATCGCCAATCCACCTAACCTGCATGTCTTTGGACTGTGGGAGGAAACCGGAGCGCCCGGAGGAAACCCACGCAGACACGGGGAGAACATGCAAACTCCACGCAGGGAGGACCCGGGAAGCGAACCCGGGTCCCCAGGTCACCCAACTGCGAGGCAGCAGCGCTACCCACTGCGCCACCGTGCCGTCTCTCCGGAAAATCCTTGAGTACCGCTGGTTTGACTTTGTGTTGCTCATGGAGTCCCGAATGAGGCACATTACCTTGGGAGGGAGCGTCAGTTACGGCACTACGACCATGTGGCGTGTTTACCCGAGGGTGATCTGGCTCGAAAGATCCTCATTGTTGGGGACCCGAGTGGCTGGACCAGGCCAAGGGGTCGCCCATGTAACACCTGGCTGCGGCAGATACAGGGTCATTTCCGGAGGGTGAGACTGGACCACGTGTCTGCCTGGGGGGTTGCCAATCGGGATCTCGAGTTGTTTCGTCGTGTAGTGGGTGCAGCAACGCACTGTACCAGTGCATGCTCCCCAACTGGACTTGTTCTACTTTGTCATCTACTCTTTGTCTTTAATTTCCGGCCCCAGGCATGGTTAAATCTCTTGGCACAAAGTTTCGTCTCATGGGACATGAAAGTATCTCTCTGAAAAAGTAATGCCTTTTTCCCAGGAATTTTTTATTATAATAATATATATACAGTATATAAAATCCAACGTCTGTCTGTCTGTCTATCTGTCCGCTTTTCACAAGAGAACTACGTAATGGATTTAGATCAGGTTTTTTTTCTATAATTTGCTTGAACATTCCGTTTGGTTTTGTGGCTTCTCTCATTGCGCTAAGTATCATAGTTCACTTGTGGCATTGATTTATTCATGCTAATCCGAGAGAAACGTTGAGGGCTGAGGGGAGTGGGAGGCGGGCAGGGCCCTCCTCACTCACATACTCACTCCATTCAAGTCGGTCTACCTCTCTCCATGTGTTGGAGTGTATCTTCCCTCCGCTTAACTAGCGACACCAGATTGTTCAGCAGACGTTAACATCTACAGATTCTTCCTTCCTTCCTAACTTCCCTTGGTGAGTGTCACCCTACTCTTCTCGTGAGTCTCTGAGGTGAAGTGGACCTGTGAATACTAGCCAGGACATAGCCTGAAGGAAGCACTTCCAGATCAGACGATAGCCTCCCAAAGTAGGGATGCTCCTTCCCTGCAGTTCCCCCTAGTGGCACCCATGAAACCCTGCAGGGCTGCCCAATGGGACTACCGCTTGCAGTATGTACTGCTGGCGTGTGCATGGGAAGCAGTGCCACCAAGTATATCGGGGCAGCATATCGTCTTAAAAGGCTTTCCACCCAGGACCCTCCATTATACTGGCCTCCAGACTGGGTTTTCTGTCTAACGCCAGTCCATCTATTCTAACATGCCATGCCAGCCTCCTCTCTAAGACAGGTAATGGAGTTCACCCTGGACTGGATGCCAGTCCATCCTTCTCCTCCTTCAGAGTGCAGATGGTGTTACCTATGAGGTCACCTCAGCCCCCAAATCCGGAACATGGGGTGTAACTATTGCTGTGAATGTGAAGGCAGGCAGTGTGATGATACCGTACAGAGCCTTTGGAAGGAACTGTGGAATTTCAAGGAATGTGCTGGAGGGCGGCCAAGAAAAGTGTGAGCAGCCTCAACTGTGGACTAACCGCAAGGGAAAAATATGTCTTACTTTTCACCCCCTAAAACACTAGAAAAAAAAACAAAATCTTTTTGTATTAAAGAGTTTTGCATTTCACAATTGCAAAATCACTTGTGAAGCACATTTTAAGGACAACATGTTGAAAATTATGCCAAAATGAAACTTGACATACCCATGAATACATGCTCACCTCCCAGAGTCACATGTATTAACAGCCATTGGGGTCAAACGAATGTCCTTCTTGCTCAGGTTGTTAAGCTTCACGCTTCCCGTTTCATTTTGTGTCCCTCTAGAGGACTTTGCAGTCAATGGGCCGTCAGTGGAGAGAGTGGGATTGAAAACAGGGCAAGCGTGTAAAGAAGCGCTATCAAGGCAGAGCATTAGCAATCCAGCAGATATAAGGAATGGTCATTTAGCTTACTGTAATTAGGATAGCAGCAGACAGAGTAGTGTGCTGGTTAAGGCTTTGGACCATCAAACCCTGAGGCTGTGGGTTCAGATCCTGCCTATGACACTGTGTGACCCCGAGAAAGTCACTTTACCTGCCTGTGATCCAATTGGAAATACAAAAAAATAAAATAAAGAAATGTAACCGATTGTGTCCCAATTGTTATAAGTTGCCTTGGCGTCTACCAGACTTGTGAATATCGTGCAGCAACAAGTGTGGTCAGATACCCTGATGGCACTGGCATTGTCACTAAAATCTGGAAGTGTAAAAAAAGTTTGCTGTCTCCTCCAAGATACAATATAATACAATTTATTTTTTGTATACAGTGATCCCCCACTACATCGCGGTTCAGCTATCGCACCCCCGCTGTATCGCGGATTTTCCTGTGGAACATATCTAATTTTCTATTGTGGAAATCTGCGGTTTTCTAGTGATCGTTTTTAATGGGTTTTTGACAACTTTTTACGCTGAAATAAGCATTTTTCTAAGCTAAACTATTAATAACAACAATGTACTACTGTAATTATTACATATATATATACCTGTACTGTATATTAATAGAAATGGAGTAAAATTCAATAAGTGCATCCTTCCTGTAGTGTACTTTGCAGCCAATTCATAACAAAGCATACGGTTTTCAGCAGTCACTACGTGTGCTAGACAAAAGTTTGTTAGAACAATATTATAATTTATAATAACTAAAGTATACATAGCATTTAAGCAATACACTAATAAATCATAAAACATACTGCTATGTACAGGAATACGTAGACAGAGTTGCAATTCATAACGAAATGTACATACACTTTTCATTTGTCACTACGCATGCTAGACAAGAGTTTGTTAGAACAATACGTATTATAATTTATAATAACTATAACATAACTGTTAATATTGACTAAAGTGCAGTAAAAAGTCAATATGTATATAAAATAATGAACATTTAAGCAATACAGCACATTAAATCATTAAATATACGTACATTATACACTATGGTAGACAAAGAGTTTCAAGTTACAGTACCCAGATGATTTCTTACAAGGCCCGTTATTAGGCTGAAAGAGGAGACTCAACCAATCAGAGCAGGAGTTTCATTCTCTTGGGCTCTGATAACATAACTGTAAATATTGACTAAAGTGAAGTAAAAAGTCAATATGTATATAAAATAATGAACATTTAAGCAATACAGTACATTAAATCATTAAATATATGTACATTGTACACTATGGTAGACAAAGAGTTTCAAGTTACAGTACCCAGATGATTTCTTACAAGGCCCGTTATTAGGCTGAAAGAGGAGACCCAACCAATCAGAGCAGGAGTTTCATTCTCTTGGGCTCTGATTGGCCGCTGCTAACGTGGTGTAATCGCGCAAGTACAGCAAGCGTGTGTCCCCGACGCATCTCAGTTCTCTACGTATCGTGTACCTTACTTGTGGTCCGATTGTTGTGAGCAAACTTTTTGTGAATTTTTCATTGTGTTTTAAGCCCTACGATGGCTCCCAAGCGTCCTGCATCTTCTAAGCTTTCTGGTAGTAGTGAGCCTAAGCACCAGAGGAAGACCTTGACCATTCAGGAGAAGGTAAAACTCCTAGATATGCTTCAGGAAAGAAAGTGTTATGCGGGCGTCGCTGGCCATTACAAGTGTACATGTGTTTAAAGCGTGTGGGAGGGGTATTTTGAGGCTTAAACTATAAAAAAATGTTTATTTATATGGTCTTTCTATATTGCGGAATTTAACCTATTGCTGATGGGTCAGGAACGTAACTTCCGCGATAGGCGGGGGATCACTGTAGCCCAAAATCACACAAGAAGTGCCACAATGGGCTTTAACAGGCCCTGTCTTTTGACAGCCCCCCTGGCCTTGACTCTCTTAGAAGATGAGGAAAAACTCCCTAAAAAAAACCCCTTGTAGTGAAAAAATGGAAGAAACTGTAGGAAAGGAAGTTCAAAGAGAAAGACCCCTTTCCAGGTAGGTTGGGCGTGCAGTGAGTGTCAAAAAGAAGGGGGTCAATACAATACAATACACAGAACAGAACACAAGTAATCCTCAATATGATATAATAGTAAAATAAAAATATTACAAGTACAGAGCAGAATTCAACAGTAGATGATATCCGATAATATGATTTGGATTTTGGAGTCCTTGAGACCTCGGCCATCAAGCTGCCTCCCAATATTAGCCATTCCACAGCTGAGATAGCGCTGGGCCAGCCAATCTAATGGAAAGACCCCTCTACCCGACGATTCCCACAATCCTCCATCAGAGATGACTTCACCTTAGGCTGGCAAAGCAACTTGGCAGGTGGGCAGTGGCACAAAGTGCCACATTTGAGTACTGAGAAGAGAAACAGAATAGGTGAGGGTTAGTAACAAATTATAACTATCATTTTACTTATGTTTTAGTGCAGTGTTTCTCAACCTTTAAGTATTTGCGACCCGAGTTTTCATAACAGTTTTAATCGTGCCCCCTAACTTTTTTTGAAAGGACGCCCACTAATACCAATTTGTTCTTTTTTAATTAATGATATATCATAGATGCATATTTTATTATCTTTATTATACCTACTTAACTTTTATCGACATTTATCTAACTCTATATTTATTTTTCTAGTATCAGAATGTAGTTTAAGTTAATTTGTTTTGGTTTCAATAGATGTATTTTTCATATTTTTGATTCTTGTTTTCTTTTTTTCACATCTTCGCACCCCCCTAGGGGTGGGGGTGGCACCCCACCCCACCCCACCCCACAGTTTGAGAGCCACTGTTTTAGTGTGTGAAAATAATCAGACTCGACACACTTGAAAAGGTTTGGGGCAGCCACCCGTATATTATTCCTGGCTGCAATGGGTTGATTTTTTGAATAAGTGATGTTCTTCTGTTGAAGTCCAAAATTGAACTGCTGAAGGTTTGCAAAGATGGCGGCTTTAAAGGATCAAACCAGAAGTGAAGTGCATGAACTGGAAGTGACGTAAGGGAGCCAGAAGTAACATTCTTCTGACGTCAGTCTGTGCATCGGAAACGGAAGTGATCGTCTTCTAGGCGCCGGAACCGGAAGTGATGTCATGCTGGGTGCCGGAAGTGACGTCGTCAACACCGAGTCAGACAGGTTTTCCCGCAGCTGGTCTGCAGAGATAACAGGAGAAGGTTTAGTGCACCCCGCCACCCCCTGGCCTGGCGTGGAATTACCTTTGCTCGGTCCATACAACGTCCTCCTACTCGCACGTGTATGACAAGTGCTAATGACTAACAACAGAGATGCAGCCTGCACAGTTAATCAGCAGCTCTAGTCAGGGTGTGCTAAACTAAAGTAGTGGAATTTGAAAGCTGAGACTGAAGGGGCATCTCTTATAGTAGCAGGCAGACCACTCCACAGTTTAGGGGCCCTGTAACTAAAAGCTCAACCTCCCACTGTTATTTTATTAATCTTTGGAATCCTAAGCAGACCGGCATCTTGAGATCTTAATGTGCACTCTGGTTTGTAAGTCATGATAAGTTCAGACAAGTAAGCCGGACCTTGGCCATTTAAGGCTTTATGTGTTAAAAGGAAGATTTTGATATCTGCCCTAAACTTAACTGGGAGCCAGTGTAAGGATTTAAAAACTGGAGTTATGTGTTTGTTCTTGTAATAATTTTTGCAGCAGCATTTTGGATTAACTGGAAGCTGTATGATGAACACTTTGAACATCCAGTGAACACCACATTGCAGTAGTCAATCCTACTAGAAATAAATCCATCCATCCATTGTCCAACCCGCTGAATCCGAACACAGGGTCACGGGGGTCTGCTGGAGCCAATCCCAGCCAACACAGGGCACAAGGCAGGAACCAATCCTGGGCAGGGTGCCAACCCACCGCAGGACACACACAAACACACCCACACATCAAGCACACACTAGGGCCAATTTAGAATCGCCAATCCACCTAACCTGCATGTCTTTGGACTGTGGGAGGAAACCCACGCAGACACGGGGAGAACATGCAAACTCCATGCAGGGAGGACCCGGGAAGTGAACCCAGGTCCCCAGATCTCCCAACTGCGAGGCAGCAGCGCTACCCACTGGTGCACTAATATGTTTAATAAAATATAGCAGAATAATATTTTAAACATGTAAATTCAACAGCGGTATTAAGAAACATCATCACTGTCATTAACAAATAAGGAGAGACTTTAAGGTTCAAGCACTCTTCTAGTTTTATGGAAACCCCAAGAAGTACTCATCTCTAGTGTCAGAATTTATGAAGCTCAGTTGCTCACAATCACTTTGCAGCAGCACGTACCTATCACCACGCAGCATAATCTGTCCAAAGCCACCAGGGGACAAAGCACGTTTGGATCAATGCTCCCTGAAGTTATATCACCAGTCCAGTCCCATCTCTATTTGTAAGGCCACAAAGCCCTTCATCTCGTCTTTTGTTGTGGGTTTCCAGTTTGAAAAACGAGAATGCGGTGCAAGCACAGCCCTCGATTCAAAAAATTGCTCTGCATACCTGTTTGTCTCGTCTGACAGTAGCTGAAAGGCAGCTTCAGGAAAGAACAATCTGTCGAGTCCAACAGCAAGCCATACTGTCTTGTGAAGTCCAGTAGCCAGTTTGGCTCCCACGGATCAATGTCTGTGTATTCCTCCCACACGAACCTTGCCGTAGGTGCATCGGCTGCACGAATATGCTCAGCTGGGGTGGCATCGGCTGGTGTCCCGATCAGCTGATGCCAGTTTCTCGCTCTCTTGCTCGATCTCCTGATCACTGTCAACAAAATCAGATTCTGAAAAATCAGAGTCCGACTCGGTGATAATGCGCAAAACATCGTCTGCTGAGTATTTTGTTTTCTGCACTCGCTTCGCTCCCTCGTGAGATGTAGATGCCATCTTGCCTTTGCTTATATTTGTTTACATTTCGCAACTCACGCACATGCAAGGATTAGATGCCGAGTCAATGAGTCTAACACTCCTCCAAGCACAGAGGGAATGCCTGTAACGTAACAGTGAGTTTTGTCGCCCTCTACCCCAGGATGTCGACTTTTTTCAGGTAATACACATCATGGTCTGTGACGCAATATTCGCTCCATAAGACGCACAGACATTTCCAACCTTCTTTTGGGGGAAAAAAAGTGCGTCTTATGGTGCGAAAAATACGGTACTTTATTTTTTATTGTAGACCACACACCCACACTGTCATATGTACAGCTATATCTGCAAATTAAAGGTACGGATTTGAAATCTACCTTCCAAGTGTTTTTATGGACACTCTACTGCGAATGCCAACTATTCCTGCACAACCAGAAGAAGTCCTTTAGTTGTTTCTCTATTTCACCTAAATTGCCGACTGATTCAGTAAAACTAAAAGGTGATCCCAACCGAGTTAAGTGTTGACAAACAATTGTTGCAATCAGTGTCATTACCTCCAATAATTAACATCTCTGTTTTATCGGTCTTTAAAGATAGGCAGATCTCATCCATCCACTCCTTTAATTCACTATCACAACTAATTAAAGATAACATGGGAGATCTATGATCTAAAAGAAAAGTATAACTGGGTGTCATCTGCATACGAGTGAAAATTAACATTATGTTTTCTAATGAGAGATCCCAGTGGAAGCATGTAAGGTGAAAACAGTAAAGGTCCCAGTACCGAGCCCTGCGGGACACCATATTTAACTACTGTGTATAATGATGGAGTCCTGTCAGCACATAAGCTTTATCAAGCAAGGATCCTTAATCTGAATTGATTAAGTTACTTGTGTTCTGCCCACCATGGACGTGACACAGCCTCATTTTGATACTGTTAGGTCGCTTTCCAGTCACCCATACCAGCTTGATATTTGATATTCATTTTTAAATTCCACTCCTCCAAGTTAAACTTCAGGCTAACCTCAGTCTATTCTGTTTTGCATTCAGCTGCTCGTCTGGTATATCAGCGCAACGACAGATGCGTCCAGATCTGCAGAAATGTTTCCTCCTCACCTCCATCATTTCGAGCTTTGTCTCTTTTGTTAGATAGTGGATTAGTGGAGGATTAGGTGGTCTCCACAGCACTTACAGAGTTTCACGGACATTAATGCGAATATGACAGCATGATTACTTGATTAAAAAAAGGAAATAAATTTGTGAGAGAATACGGTAATGCAGCACTTCATATAAAAGCTGAACATTAAAGTGTGAATTGCTAGTGTAGTCGAGTCTAGTGTGGTTGATTGGCTGCTGCTCTACAAAGCAAAATCTCCAATGTTAAATGAACATTGTAAATGTATGTATGTGTCCACTTTTTCCATATAGTGTACATTCTTTTAAGAGCTGCTTTAACAAACAAGAGTTAATTTGTTGTGTAGATTAGATTAGATTTGATCGACTTTATTAATCTCATGGGGAAATTTAAAGGCATACACCATCAGAAACATAAAAAACAAGGATATAGACATGCAGTGCATCCGGAAAGTATTCACAGCACAACACTTTTTCCACATTTTGTTATGTTACAGCCTTATTCCAAAATGGATTAAATTCATTTTTTCCCTCAGAATTCTACACACAACAGCCCATAATGACAACGTGAAAAAAGTTTACTTGAGATTTTTGCAAATTTATTAAAAATAAAAAAATTGAGAAAGCACATGTACATAAGTATTCACAGCCTTTGCCGTGAAGCTCAAAATTGAGCTCAGGTGCCTCCTGTTTCCCCTGATCATCCTTGAGATGTTTCTGCAGCTTCATTGGAGTCCACCTGTGGTAAATTCAGTTGACTGGACATGATTTGGAAAGGCACACACCTGTCTATAGAAGGTCCCACAGTTGACAGTTCATGTCAGAGCACAAACCAAGCATGAAGTCAAAAGAATTGTCTTTAGACCTCCAAGACAGGATTGTCTCGAGGCACAAATCTGGGGAAGGTTACAGAACAATTTCTGCTGCTTTGTAGGACCCAATGAGCACAGTGGCCTCCATCATCCGTAAGTGGAAGAATTTCGAAACCACCAGGATTCTTCCTAGAGCTGGCCGGCCATCTAAACTGAGCGATTGGGGGAGAAGGGCTTTAGTCAGGGAGGTGACCAAGAACATGATGGTCACTCTGTCAGAGCTCCAGAGGTCCTCTGTGGAGAAAGGAGAACCTTCCAGAAGGACAACCATCTCTGCAGCAATCCACCAATCAGGCCTGTATGGTAGAGTGGCCAGACGGAAGCCACTCCTTAGTAAAAGGCACATGGCAGCCCGCCTGGAGTTTGGTAAAAGGCACCTGAAGGACTCTCAGACCATGAGAAAGAAAATTGTCTGGTCTGATGAGACAAAGATTGAACTCTTTGGTGTGAATGCCAGGCGTCACGTTTGGAGGAAACCAGGCACCACTCATCACCAGGCCAATACCATTCCTACAGTGAAGCATGGTGGTGGCAGCATCATGCTGTGGGGATGTTTTTCAGCGGCAGGGACTGGGAGACTAGTCAGGATAAAGGGAAAGATGACTGCAGCAATGTACAGAGACATCCTGGATGAAAACCTGCTCCAGAGCGCTCTTGACCTCAGACTGGGACCACGGTTCATCTTTCAGCAGGACAACGACCCTAAGCACACAGCCAAGATATCAAAGGAGTGGCTTCAGGACAACTCTGTGAATGTCCTTGAGTGGCCCAGCCAGAGCCCAGACTTGAATCTGATTGAACATCTCTGGAGAGATCTTAAAATAGCTGTGCACCGACGCTTCCCATCCAACCTGATGGAGCTTGAGAGGTGCTGCAAAGACGAATGGGCGAAACTGGCCAAGGATAGGTGTGCCAAGCTTGTGGCATCATATTCAACAAGACTTGAGGCTGTAATTGCTGCCAAAGGTGCATCGACAAACTATTGAGCAAAGGCTGTGAATACTTATGGACATGGGATTTCTCAGTTTTTTTATTTTTAATAAATTTGCAAAAACCTCAAGTAAACTTTTTTCACGTTGTCATTATGGGGTGTTGTGTGCAGAATTCTGAGGAAAAAAATGAATTTAATCCATTTTGGAATAAGGCTGTAACATAACAAAATGTGGAAAAAGTGATGTACTGTGAATACTTTCTGGATGGACTGTATAGGACAAAAAATGCACCCAATCAATCAATCAATCAATCAATCAGGTAGTGACTCGTTCACAAATCAAATGTATCTCACACTTCCTGTTTCATCATATATCACCAAAGCCAAACTGACCAATCAGATTGCTCTGAGGAACTGGACACACAGACCTTAGTGCTTTGTTACATAATAGATTTTCTCACCTCCTTTCCGGTTTTACACTGAAGGCAACTCTCTCAGCGTGTGCCTTTACTCCTCCTTGTGCATCTCACACTCGCACTTCCTGTTTCATCATATATCACCAAAGTCAAACTGACCAATCAGATAGTTCAGAGAATCCGGACACACAGAGCTTAGCGTTTTATCATATAGTAGATAATCAATTATGAATAAATTATTAAACAGTGATATTATTTATACACACAAAACCATATATGGTATATCAAAATAATATAAGAATTATGAAATTATGTATTTGTGAGGTGACCAGGGGCCACCTCCAGACTTCCCATATACGCCAGACTGTAAATGAATCAAATGAATCCAAAGAGTCGATTCATTTAAACAGTTGGCTTGGAAAGTATTGAATCAGCAAAGTGAATTGAAATGCCCATCATGCTTCACTTCACGCAGCTAAAAAATTCAAATTAGCTACCAATATTAGTTTACACGGGCAGAATAAACTACACATAGCACAGCTTTTGATCCATTCTGTTTGTTTCTTATAATTAATAGTATTTATTTATTTATTTATGTTTGAGTAACTAAACTCTGATGTGGGTAATACAGGCATAAACACATGTTCTTTGCGTTAGCTTCAAACTGTTGTATGTTTCCGGCCCACCACTCTCGCTCAACTTCGTACGCTGACGTAATTTTGTGCGATTGTGGTGTAGTGGTCGTCGGCAGCTTTCCTAAACCACACTGGAGTGCACAAGAAGAGAAAAGCCGATGAAGGGGGGGGGGTGACAGTTTCAAGAACGGCTTGAGGCAGAAAATATGATGGTGACGAGAAAAGAGGCATCTGTGCGTCTTTCTCACAAAGACAAAGTGGGCAGCACTATATAACGTGGCTCACGCGGGCATAACGACAGCACCATTTTGTTGTCTCTCTAGAGAACTGATTTTTGACACCAATACTCAGAGTGTGTGACATTGTCCTATTGTAGTCGGACGCTCTCATTGATTCCCTTATGGCGAGTTCAAAGAATTTCTTTCTTTCTTTCTTTCTTTCTTTCTTTCTTTCTTTCTTTCTTTCTTTCTACAGCTACTTTATGATGACTTACAGCAAAAAAAAAAAATTCACAATGAGAAGCCTATTTAAATGTCAATTTGGGTTACATAAGAACATATTTGAGTCACTATCAATTACTACTTCTTTTTATTTCAGTGTATTGTAAAGGGCTCTAAAACAGTAGACCGAGTCACATTGCCAGGCATTAATCCAAATTAGCTAGAAAAAAAAAGACCTTAGCATATACTGTACATACTAATGCGCTATGCTGAAGGTGTCAGTGTACTCAAAGATTTGCTAATGGCACTCTGTGTCTGTATCTGAGTGCTATTAGCATAACTATGGAAAATTAAAACCATGTCATTGAGTGAGATCGCCCAGAAGAATAGCTGTCATTTGAATGAGAGTCTGCCCTCACGCTGCATGCTGATACGCTTTGGAGGCGATCAGGAAATTTAAATACGTATGTACAAGTCACCGCCAGTCTGTTTTCATTTCCTGCCGCTTCGTGCAGGCGATGTTGTTTGTCAATCATAACGGAAGGGAGTCACCACTCGTCTTTTATTTTTTTTTTTGGAAGTAGTCGAGTAACTGAAAGCTGCCAGAGGTCAAGCTAACCTTCCGTGACTCCGCTTGATTCAATCCATTTAATGCCACTGCCACTCCATACAATATGCAGATAAAGCAAAAGGCTGAGCTCAGCTTTAAATCTCTGCCACAAAACACACTGGACTGTAATGGCCTCTTTTATCATATTGGGAATGTGAGTCTTGAATCCTCTTTATGGTGCAAATCACTTTTGGGGTTTAACCAGGCAGAATTTGCTAACCACCATACTACACAATGAGCTCTGTGATCACAAAATGCAGGTGTTATGATTTGGGTTTGTTTGAAATTTTTCTTTCATTGTTCTAAACTTTTTGCCAGACTTTTTAAAAAATACTTGGGATCAACAGTACAGAGTAATGGAGATTGTGGAACAGAGGTGAAAAAGAGAGTACAGGCAGAGAGGAGTGGGTGGAGAAGAGTGTCAGGAGTGATTTGTGATAGACGGGTATCAGCAAGAGTGAAAGGGAAGGTCTACAGGACAGAAGAGAGACCAGCTATGTTATATGGGTTGGAGACGGTGGCACTGACCAGAAAGCAGGAGACACAGCTGGAGGTGGCAGAGCTAAAGTTGCTATGATTTGCATTGGGTTTGATGAGGATGGACAGGATTAGAAATGAGGACATTAGAGGGTCAGCTCAGGTTGGATGGTTGGGAGATCAAATCAGAGAGGCGAGATTGACAGACAAGATTAGACAGGAATCCCAGTGGTCTGTGATGTTTGCTGATGACATTGTTATCTCTGGTGATAGTAGGGAGCAGGTTGAGGAGACACTGGAGAGGTGGAGATCTGCTCTAGACAGGAGAGGAATGAAGGTCACTAGAACCACCAAGAGAGAATTACATATGTGTGAATGAGAGGGAGGTCAGTGAAATGGTGAAGATGCAGGGAGTAGAGTTGGCGAAGGTGGAGGAGTTTAAATACTTGGGATTAACAGTACAGAGTAATGGAGAGTGTGGAAGAGAAGTGAAAAAGAGAGTACAGGCAGAGTGGAGTGGGTGGAGAAGAGTGTCAGGAGTGATTTGTGACAGACGGGTATCAGCAAGAGTGAAAGGGAAGGTCTACAGGACAGTAGTGAGACCAGCTATGTTATATGGGTTGGAGACGGTGGCACTGACCAGAAAGCAGGAGACAGAGCTGGAGGTGGCAGAGCTAAAGTTGCTAAGATTTGCACTGGGTTTGATGAGGATGGACAGGATTAGAAATGAGGACATTTGAGGGTCAGCTCAAGTTGGACAGTTGGGAGACAAAGTCAGAGAGGTGAGATTGACAGACAAGATTAGACAAGAATCCCAGTGGTCTGTGATGTTAGCTGATGACATTGTGATCTGTAGCGAGAGTAGGGAGCAGGTTGAGGAGACCCTGGAGAGGTGGAGATATGCTCTGAAGACGAGAGGAATGAAGGTCAGTAGGACCATCAAGACAGAATACATGTGTGTAAATGAGAGGGAGGTCAGTGGAATGGTGAGGATGCAGGAGTAGAGTTGGTGAAGGTGGAGGAGTTTAACTACTTGGGATTAACAGTACAGAGTAATGAGGAGTGTGGAAGAGAGGTGAAAAAGAGAGTGCAGGCAGGGTGGAGTGGGTGGAGAAGAGTGTCAGGAGTGATATGTGACAGACGGGTATCAGTAAGAGTGAAAGGGAAGGTCTACAGAATGGTAGTGAGACCAGATATGCTATATGGGTTGAAGACGGTGGCACTGACCAGAAAGCAGGAGACAGAGCTGAAGGTGGCAGAGTTAAAGATGCTAAGATCTGCATTGGGTGTGACGAGGATGGATAGGATTAGAAATGAGGACATTAGTGGGATGGCTCAGGTTGGACGGTTAGGAGACAAAGGCAGAGAGGTGAGATTGTGTTGGTTTGGACATGAGCAGAGGAGAGATGCTGGGTATATTGGGAGAAGGATGCTAAGGATAGAGCTGCCAGGCAAGAGGAACAGAGGAAGGCCTAAGAGAAGGTTTAGGGATGTGCTGAGAGGGGACATGCAGGTGATGAGTGTGACAGGACAAGATGAAGAGGACAGGATGATATGGAAAAAGATGATCCGACGCCCTTCGAGCGGCTTAACCACGAGATAGTGGGCGCCCAGCACCCGTCCCCAGGGTTTGGTGAGCGAAGCAAGCAGGAGGTGGAGCCCCCTGGTAATTTAAATAAACACAAACTGAAAATGTTTACGGCTTCAAATACCTTAAATTAGGATCAGATGCACATGCTTAGAACCTCATTAAAGTGAATCTTGTCTCAACCTGTTTCACTTAAACATTAGACATCGAGTTTGGCCTGCCCTCTGTTGTTGTAGTGTGTCTTATCACCAGGCTCAGATCAAAAGAGCTCTCTGAGGCCAAACACAAAGAAGGGTCTAGATGTCTATGAGTCTGAGAAGGGATTTATGAAGACCTCCAAAACACTGAAGATCAACCATTTCACTATCTGGAAGATCATCCAAAACCTCAGATTAAAAGAGCTCTCTGAGACCTCCATGAAAAGGGTTTTATGAGTCTTGGAAAGAATTTGGAAAGACCTCAAAACAAGTGGAAATCAACCATTTGACTGTCGGGAAGATCGCCAAACAAACCTCGGATGAAAAGAGCACACCAAGGCCTTCACAAAGAAGGTTCTAGATGTCTATTAGTCTGGGAAGGAATTTAAGAAGACCTCCAAACCATTGAAGATCAAGCACTTCACTGTCGGGACGATCATCAGTAAACTTAGATCAAAAGAGCTCTCTGAGACCACCATGAAAAGGGTTTTATGAGTCTGGGAAAGACCTATAAACAAGTGGAAATCAACCATTTCACTGTTCGGGAGATCACCAACAAACCTCAAATCAAAAGAGCTCTCTGATGCCTTAACAAAGAAGGTTCTAGATGTCTATGAGTCTGGGATGGGATTTAAGAAGACCTCCAAACCATTGAAGATCAACCATTTCACTGTCAGGAAGGTAATAAGTAACCTCAGATCAAAAGAACTCTCTGAGACCATGAAATGGGCTTTATGAGTCTGGGAAAGAATTTGGAAAGACCTCCAAAGAAGTGGAAATCAGCCATTTCACTGTCAGGAAGATCAGCAGTAACTTCAGATCAAAAGAGCTCTTTGAGACCTTCACAAAGAAGGTTCTAGATGTCTATGAATCTGGGAAGGGATTTAAGAAGACCTCCAAAACACTGAATCTATCTATCCTATATAGTGCCTTTCACTATCTATCTATCTATCTATCTATCTATCTATCTATCTATCTATCTATCTATCTATCTATCTATCTATCTATCTATCTATCTATCTATCTATCTATCTATCTATCTATCTAACTTTTCACTTGACTGTAAGGCTGCCAAATTAAATCAGGGTTATGGTTAGGGTTAAGGCTACATTACTCTCTGTCATAACGAGATTTTCTGATGTAATTTTCTTTCCAAAGTAAATCGAGGTTGTGACAAGTTCCTTTATGCCTTCCCCAAACCTTCTGTGTTCATTTCAAGCAGAGATGGTTTTATAATAAGCTTGTTTTATTTTTGACCTCTGCGCTTATAAGAAAGCATTTTTTTCTGCTTTTGTCTAATTATGGTCGACAGTGTCATACTACTTGCTTCATAAAATATTATTAAATGACCACCTGAACAGCAATCATGCGATGTTAAGCACAAGTAATCACAGTTGCTATGGCAAGCTGTACCTCAGATTCCATGGCAGGTCTCTAAATTATCTGAAAAATAACATGCTGATAATGGTTCATACTGAAGCTGCTGTACACTACTTCTTGATAATGCATTTTTCAAAAAGTTGAAGATAAACAATTGTCCATTATGTTCTCTTGGTCAGTCATTTGCTTCACCAAACATGGATGTGAGAGAACTTAAAGAGCATTGAATAGTCTTGCGATATGTCTTTGACATTGCAAAAATAAAAACAAAACATCAGAACAGAGGAAAGGCTGTGGTGTCAAACCCTGGTTAATAGTAGAGGGTACTGGGTTAAGACAACTCCAGTGTCAACCCAAAGCACCGCCTTTCAAATGAGGTTCTAGTGACTCGTGATCATCACAAGCAGGGTTGACAGATAACAGATGGAATTGTAGCCTAACATTAAAAACAGCCCAGAAGTAGCCCAATTGTAATGAATAATAACATCATGCCATTTGTATCAGTATACAATCAGTATATATATCAGCATATAATATTCAAATACAGAGATGTTTTGATACCAGGGTATTATTTTGCACTTGGGGGGCAGGGGTAGATTTCTCTCTCTCTCCTACACTGAGGTCTCAGCTTTATAGGACATTTTCCTCACAGGTTGGTGTTATATTTCATGTTGTTTAGCTCAATCTGTCTTTCTAAGATGGTTAACCAGGGCTGGCAGTAGCCGGACTCAGCGATCACAGGGTGCAAGACAGGAACAATACATGGACTGAACACCAGTCTATCACATGGTTAGGACACACCCACCCACACACACACACGCACGCACACACATGCATACACACACACATACTAGGGCCAACTTGAACAATGCCAATTCACCTCCTGTGCACGTCTTTGGACTATCGGAGGAAACCCATGCAGACAAAGGAAGAACATAGAAACTCCCATGTTTCATGAAGTACATCACTGTTCCTCCCTTTGTTTAGCACAGGGGTCTCCAGTTCTGGTCCTGGAGTGCTGCTGATGCTGCCGGTTTTCATTCTAACCCTTGTCTTAATTAGTGACCAGTTTTTGCTGCTAACTAACTCCTTTGACTTAACTTTATTTAGCTTGCTCTTTAAGACTTAACTCCCTTAATTATTTATTTTTTCTTTAATTAGCAGCCTAACAATACTGAGATGCAAAACGATGTCCACAATGCAATAGTAGCAATTACCAACACAGATGGAGATGAAATCTTTGACAATAAAAATACAGGGTGAGCCAAAATGAAGTACCCCATTTCTGAAGGTCATTGTGCGAGGTAGAGGCAGCCAAGTGGGTTGGGGTGGAGAGGTCCTTTGATAGACAATCCTTTGTAGTTTTCAGTCAGCAGCATGCCTTGGTCCAGTGCACACCGTGCTTTCGCTGTCGAAGCGTTCTTCAAAAACGACAAATCCATCATCACTATGCAACGCACCCTACGAACGCACTTCAGCATTCCTTTGAATGTCCCAAATCAGAAAACAATTCTTCAGTGGGTGGCTAAATTTAGACAGACAGTTACAACATTAAACAGAAAATCTGCAGGCCGTCCTCAGACTACTCGAACGTCTGAAAATATCCATGCTGTATTGGCTTCAATTTTATAGTTTCCTAGATGTTCAGTGTGCTTCTGCCTTACGTATTTCTAACACATCTTTAATTTTGCATGAGGTCCTTCATTTCCATCAACACAAAATGATGGTAGTTCAGGAACTCACTGAGAGAGACTGGGAGAGCCGTAGAGAGTTGTGCACAAACATTCTGTAAATATTTCATCGAGATGCCATTGTCATGTGCAGCAACGAGGCACATTTCCATTTGAATGGTTGCGTAAATAAGCAAAAAATTAATTACTGGGCTGAAACCAACTCTTGTAAACTTCATCAGAGACCCCTGCACAGTGAGTGTGTTACAGTTTGGTGTACTGCTGCAGAATTTGGCATTGTAGGCCCTTACTTTATTGAGGAGGGGGGAGCAACGGTTACTGTCACTTCAGAACGGTACACTGAAATGCTAGAGAACTTTTTGTGGCCCCAACTGGAACAAATGGATGTGATGGATGCCTGATTTGAACAGGATGAAGCGACAGCTCAAACGGTGCGAAGATCCATGCAAGTTTTGTGAGAGATATTTCCGGGGAAGCTGATCTCCCTGAGTGGCGATGTCAGGTGCCCTTCACGTTCACCTGATCTTGCTCCGTGTGATTTCATCTCAAGTCAAACGTTATACACACACCCACCTCAAAACCTTGAAGCTCTCAAGGGCCCAAATTCACCATGAAATCACCGCTATTCCCCTTAAAATGGCCGAACGAGTCATGCGGGCATTCAGAAATCGTCTCGAAGAGTGTATTGCTAATGATGGCCGCCACCTTGAACAAAATCTATTTTTTGTATACCCTTTCTTGTGTCGTCAGGAAATGTATTTTATCTTGAAGTGTTTTTGTAGAATAAACCTTCTTTTTGGCCCACCCTGTATAACACGCACATTTAGATAGTACTGTAAGTCCTTATATTCCACTCAGTCTGAAGAAGATAAGACACCATCATTTTTGACTTATTACAGGTCCCAGAGGTAGATACTCTAAGTGCTGTGGGACTGAATAAACCTCGGACACTCTCAGAATTACTAAACGTTATTAACTCACTTCAGAGTGGGAAAACAGCTGGCCCTGATGGCTACCCAATGGAATTTTATAACCATTTTCAAACAAATTTAATCCCCTATAATTATCAACATTTATAGAAACTATCAATCTATCCATTCATCCATTATCCAACCCGCTATATCCTAACTACAGGGTCACGGGGGGCTGCTGGAGCCAATCCCAGCCAACACAGGGCTCAAGGCAGGAAACAAACCCCGGGCAGGGCGCCAGCCCACCGCAGGGCATCATAGAATCTAAAGACTACAAAATTCTACCTTAAACTCTTTTGCCAAGTATTAATTTCCATCTTTCCTTTTCTATCAACCTTTGGGCTATTTCCGCTAACAGGAAGTGGTACTTTACCTTTTATTCAGGCAGCTGCACAGTCTGATATATTAAACTTTACTTTTATACTAATTGTTCAATATATTATTAATTTGATCTGATTGTTGTCGATGGTTCTTTAATGTACATAATATAAAAACAGAATCATGGTCTTGAGGTTTACTCCTCAAATATCCATCCCCATATCTGAGTATACGAGAAGGTCTAGGGGAGACCACTCCCGATTTTTAACTTTCCATCCTTCTTGTTCTTGGATTCAGCTGCACATGGTTGGATCCATCTTCTTCATGCAGTGTCACTCTGTTCTTATCATCTAATTGTGAGACTACGAGAAGGGAAGACAAGCATGTGACAGAAAGCTCTGCCCCATGACGTGTTCTCTGGATCTAACTTCACATTCAGTCAGGTGACCAGATCCCATAGAGAAAATATAAAGTGACCAGTGCCAACGTTTAGCAAGTGTCTCAGAGTAGGAAAACAGTCCTAACTGGCTCCAAAATCTCAGAGTGAAACAAATTTGGTCCTGCTCTGAGTAAGTCGGAGGAAAAGCATTTTATCTGTGTCCTAATTTAAGAATCTACTTCTACTTTAGCCAGGATTCTGAAGGACCTGTGAGCCGTCCTAACACGCTAGGAGCTACCAGAAGATGGCGTCAAGGCAGAGTTTGGCACGCACATCTGAATGTTTTGGAAAGGCTGGACAACAATAAACTCATAAAAATATTGATGTGACAGAGATGGAATGATATTAGCAACAAACCTTTCATGTTACGTGATCACTTGATACTACGTGGAGAAGTCATGTGCTGTTTGCTGGAATGATAATGTTTGTATGTTTGATTTCCTTTAAAATTCATCTTCCTTAAAACAATCGTAGTTTTGCAGGAGAACTTATAAATGTGCCATGTATGGAAAATCCACAACTAGGCAACTCCTAACAGGAGCAGCAGCCGAAAGAAGAAGAAGAAGAAGAAGAAGAAGAAGAAGAAGAAGAAGAAGAAGAAGAAGAAGAAGAAGTGCAGTTAGGAAGCTCCTTTCATTTGGTAAACAAACAACACAAACTCAAAGTGAAAATAAAGTGGCCAGGAATTTTGAAAGTAGAAGATGTAGGCATCAGAGGTAGCCTACCAAACTGGATCTCTACTTGCTTAGCTATCGAGAGACAAAGAGTTTAGATTAAGAGGAGAATCCTCCATGTGCAATGAGGTCATCAGTGGAGTCCTTCAGGGGCCTGTCCTTGGACTCTTGTTACTTTTTATGATTTATTTAAATGACATTGATTCTGGTATAGTTAGCAAACCTGTGAAATTCACAGATGACACTAAAATTGGAGGAATGGCAGTCGCTGAAGAGGCAGTAAAAGGACTCGGACAACCTTCAGAACCGGGCAGACACCTCAAAAGAGCAGTTTAATGTAGAAAAGTCTACACATGGGCAAAAGGAATGTCAGTTATAAATACAAGATGGGAGATGCTGAGCTACAGGAGTCAGTTTCCTAATTTAAGAGTCTACTTCTAATTTCGCCAGGATATCTAACCCCATATCTGACTTTAGGAGAAGATCTAGGGGAGACCACTCCCGACTTTTTTTTTTATTTGACACAAGCCATGTGACCTGTCACACACAGGTAACAGAATAAATTAAAAAGTATTTGCTATCTCTCCTTCAGTGTCTTTCCTCGATATCCACGTGTGTCTGACCCTCTCTCTGACCGACACACCATCCGTTAACCGTGCTCCCGCAAAGCCTGCTTCTCAGTCTCTGTCATCATTTTTGAGACGGTGTTTGACAGTGACTCTCCCTGTGCCTACCTGATTGGCACCCGCTTGGTAACGACACGTGTATCCTATGCCTTTACTCCTCCTCCTCCTCCTCCTCCTCCTTATATGTCCCACACTTGCACTTCCTCTTTCGATTGCATCAGCAAATTCGAATTGACCAATCCCATCAAAACTAAACTGACCAATCAGATTGCTCACAGGGACTGGACACACACACACACACACACACACACGCGCACGCACACACACCTTAGTGTTTCATGATGTCACAGATTGTGAGATTTTTCTGCCTATTTTATGACAAGGATTTGTATGTTTTGCTCCACTTTTCAGGTAACTCCATTTTAAAATTCCAGAAAAATGATCTGAAATAGGATTCAGGTTGTTGAAGGAGCTACAGTACGTGTGAGGAAATTAGAAAAAAATCGAAAAATCAATATGAGCCAAACAGTGGGAGTCAGATGTCTCTCACCATCTGAAAAACATGTATGGTGTAGAGAATAAAATGCGACATAATTGTGGCTAGATGCTGAAAGGAAAGATAATGTGAAATGAAATACATGGCATGAATTTATGGGAAAAAAAATAGAGCAAGAAATGGCTGATGAGGACAACGTCTACTTCAGGCCCAAATACGGCAATATTAAAAATAGTAGGGGATCCTATTAATAACTTCTTAGATAACACCAAAAAAGGAGCAGTGGATTACTTTTATAGATTTCAAAAGGCAGAAGGCTTTAATGTATCACATCTGTTCCACTGAATTAATTTAGATGAATTATCAAACAAACTGGCATCAGCAGGTTTAAAAAAAAAATAAAACCTCCAGGATTCTGGTCTTGCGTGAAGTGAAAAGGCTTTCTGTGCGACGTGGCACGGATGATAACACCCTGCTGCTTTCTTATACTTTCTGACCTGTTCTTATTTTTGTTCACACATAACTATTTTAGATGCCACAGGGGCTGGATGGGCATCCCGGACAGAAGAGGGGATCAGTAGCGTAGCGTGGGTGTCAGCCGCCCGGGACGGAGGAAAATTCCGCCACCCCCTTATTTAGATATGGTTCAAATTTTTACAAGATATTATTATTATTTTTTGTGAAATTTTGCCACCCCCTAAAAGTGCCGCCCGGAGCGGGCCGCCCCTGCCGCCCCCACTTCGCTACACCACTGGAGGGGATGGTTCCTTACCTGGGCAGGAGCCTCCTAACAGGCAAAGAAAAGGAAGAAAAAGGGATCAGAGGGCCAAATAGGATGGACGGACAGCCCACCTGAACTGGAAGATGACGCTGGGCACTGTTTACCCCCCAGCAGCACGTTAGATGGCAGCAGCCCAGTATGGAACGAGTAAGGCATGCTGGGAAGTGTAGTCCGGCAAAACAGCCCTGCTGGAACCCCTGGGTGGCGCTGCAGGGAGATGCATCACCTAAAATGGGACATCGGGCAGTGGCCCTGGCACCGGAAGTACACCCGAGTCCTTAATAAAAGAGACCACACTGACTTGTCCAGGTGAGTCGGAGCTGGAAGGAAGAAAGGCAACACTCAACTAAAGGAGGGGAGCAGTGTGGTGGTAAGAGTTGGAAGGAGAAGAGATTATTGTGGATTGTGGTAAGAGAAACCTGTGCTTGTGCCACTTTGTGCTACTGTAGAGGGAATTTGGGTTGAATAAACCATCCTTTATTTGGTGTGTTTGTATTGGGGGATTTGGGCCGTTGACGCCTTGGTTTCCGTCACACTATTATAATACATTGTTTAAGCATATAAGAAAATGGATTTTGTCACTGCTATTGACTTTTTCAATTACATTTAAAAGTGGATCACATTCAACTACATTGATTCAAGGCTAGTGCCTGGGTGCTGGCATAGACCAAGGCCGAGTGGCGTCATTGTGGCGTTCGATCCCTCAGAATTTCGTCTCCAGCTTACTCACTCTGTATATCAGTCACATAAAACTGGCCGATTGTATGAAATCACCTTTTTTGAGATCTGTCGATAGCACTCACCGCTCCTTGGCATTTCCCTGTGGTGAGCAAAAAAGAATAAAAAGGCAAAGAGGCTGGTGTTATCTTCTATGTAGCATTCTCTTAGATTTTATCTGCAGTGTAATGGCTGGCCTCCTGCAGGCTTACTATTATTCATTTTCCTGTTTTGTCTAGAAAGTTTCCTCCTTGTTTTCTCCTGTGGCCCCCGGCCAGGATGTCTTCATACTTAAACTGTAAAGGCTCAGTTCTTTTAATCTTTCCTCATAATTAATCACCTGTAGCCCTGAAATCAGCCTACATCAACTCCATCCCAGAATACCCCGGTCCTCCCGGCAGCCTCTGCACGGTCCCCTTCTCCATAAATACGCCGCCTGTCCATTAGAAGGTGGCTTGTAGATGTTTACAGTTTATGATAATTCGGTACAAACTTGCACAAACTTCACTATACGGGGACGGATTCCCAAAACACTTTGTTTGTGTATTCTTTTACAATATATATATACATATCTTTATTATAAAAGGAAATCTCCAGACGAGACTTTTTATTTTATTTTATTGATTTTACTGTAATCATTACATACAAATAGATCAATTTTTACAAAAAAAATAGGATTGAAAACAAATCAACCCCCTCCCCTGAGAAAGAGAGCATGGCCAACGGACTAAAACTTAAAAATAGTAAAAATAAATAAATTGAAGAGTATAATAGGCGGATACAGATAAATGGAGAAGAAAAAGAAATGGGGAGAGAATCTAATTCCTCAGTGCTTTAAGAGCTTATTCTAAAATATTATTGACTAGGCAAAGAGCCTGTTTCGACAACGTAAGATGAAACGGGCACGAGTGGAATAGTAATAAGTATAAGCAACACAAACCTGATATAGGTGTATTGAATCAGAATGCGTAATTAGGCCTGGAGCTGTAGTCGAAATCGCCTTTCAGGCCTCTAGAGCTTTAATCGAAGTCGCCTTTCTCTTTGAATTTTTGCAGCCGTAAATCCGCCGCCTGCCGCGATGTTGGGCTTGGATGTTGGTCGAAGTCGCCTTTCTCTTTGAATTTTCGCGGCTGTAAATCCGCCGCCTGCCGCGATGTCGGTCTTGTAAGGTTTTTCGGGCAGCTGCACAGAAGGCGACTGCGCATTCGGCTTCAGACAGACGTGAGTGAGTGAGTGAGGAGGCTGGCGAATTATATATAAGACTAGCAAAATACCCGCGCTTCGCAACGGAGAAGTAATGTGTTAAAGAGGTTATGAAAAAGTAAAGGAAACATTTTAAAAATAACGTAACATGATTGTCAATGTAATGGTGTTGTCATTGTTATGAGTGTTGCTGTCATATATATATATATATATATATATATATGTATATATATATATGTGTATGTATATATGTATATATATATATATATATATATATATGTGTATGTATATATATACATATATATATATATATATACATATACATATATATACATATATATATATACATATACATATATATACATATATATATACATATATATATACATATATATATATATATACATATATATATATATATATACATACATACATATATACATATATATATATATATATATATATATATATATATATATATATATATATACATACATACATATATATATATATATATATATATATATATATATATATATATATATATATATATATATACAGTAATCCCTCGCTATATCGCGCTTCGCCTTTCGCGGCTTCACTCCATTGCGGATTTTATATGTAAGCATATTTAAATATATATCGCGGATTTTTTGCTGGTTCGCGGATTTCTGCGGACAATGGATATTTTAATTTCTGGTACATGCTTCCTCAGTTGGTTTGCCCAGTTGATTTCATACAAGGGACACTATTGGTAGATGGCTGAGAAGCTATCCAACTTACTTTTCTCTGTCTCTCTCTTGCGTAGGGGGATTGAGCAGGGGGGCTGTTCGCAAACCTAGATGATACGGACACTCGTCTAAAAATGCTGAAAGATTATCTTCACGTTGCTACCTTCTGTGCAAGCTGCTTCCTGAAGCGACATGCTGCACAGTGCTTCGCATACTTAAAAGCTCAAAGGGCACATATTGATTTGTGCTTGTTTGTTTTCTCTCTCTCTCTCTCTGTGCTCCTGATGGAGGGGGTGTGAGCTGCCGCCTTCAACAGCTTTGTGCCGCGGTGCTTCACATACTTAAAAGCTAAACAGCCCTATTGATTTGTTTGCTTTTTTTCTCTATCTCTCTGACATCTGCTCCTGACTTGAAGAGGAAGATATGTTTGCATTCTTTTAATTGTGAGACGAAACTGTCATCTCTGTCTTGTCATGGAGCACAGTTTAAACTTTTGAAAAAGAGACAAATGTTTGTTTGCAGTGTTTGAATAACGTTCCTGTCTCTCTACAACCTCCTGTGTTTCTGCGCAAATCTGTGACCCAAGCATGACAATATAAAAATAACCATATAAACATATGGTTTCTACTTCGCGGATTTTCTTATTTCGCGGGTGGCTCTGGAACGCAACCCCCGCGATGGAGGAGGGATTACTGTATATATATATATATATATATATATATATATATATACATATATATATATATATATATATATATATGACAGCAACACTCATAACAATGACAACACAATTACATTGACAATCATGTTACGTTATTTTTAAAATGTTTCCTTTACTTTTTCATAACCTCTTTAACACACTACTTCTCCGCTGCGAAGCGCGGGTATTTTGCTAGTATATACATACATATACACACATACATGCACTTACAATAACAAAGAAATCAATATAAACAACATTAACATCATTATCATATGAGAATATGAAGTAATATATAAGAAGCACATTTCATATAAATATAAATTATTAAACAGTAAAATCTTCTTCTGTAATTTGCTGCCGTGGCTATTCGTTTGTCTGTCCAGGATTTTAAATCACCTGTAGCTCGCAAACCGTTTCACCTATTGACTTGAAATCTGGTACACATATAGTACGTCACGTCTACTATCCGCTTTATGGGTGATGATTGTATTACTCTTTTTATCTTTATTTTATTTTATTGTAGAATCAACTCCTATCTGCGCACACCAGGGCGGCCGTGGGCGGATGCGTATGGTGTATTCACTCCATGTTATCGTGCATTGCGCTGTCACTGGTATTTTGATAAAAGAATTTGAACAACATATAAGAAGCGTATAAATTATTAAACAGTAAAACATTAACATTTAAGAAGTAAAGTTACATTCAGTACTACTGCAGTGCCTTCGGGTATACCTCATTTTTTGTTTGCCCATTACATGCTTAAATGTATACATTTTTTGCTGTACCTACCCGAGAACACGCGACATATAACCGAGCGTGGGAGAAGCATGGATTTTAAACACGCGTTGAGTTCATCTGCTGGTCTCCCTCGTGGAATAACTGGTAATGTTTGACTAAAATCTACAGCGAGTAAAACGACATTACCTCCTATTTTTTTTTTTACGATCTCTGAGCTCTTGCTTTTTTCGGTTCAAGGCTTCATAAGCTCTTTTATGTTCTATGGTGTACTTATCCCAAACCATCATCTTTGAATGTTGCAAGACTTTCGCCTTGTATGTAGATCGGGGTAATTACATTCATTGCATTCCTAGTCTGAATCACAATCTGATTGTATGGGTGGTTACCTGGCACTGTAGGGTTGCCACCCGTCCTTTAAAATACGGAATCGTCCCGTATTTGAGAATGAAATCGCGCGTCCCGTTTTGAATCAATACGGGACGGGATTTGTCCCGTATTTTTTTTATCATTTTTTTTTAAAGCAGCGTCTCATGCAAATCATCCCACACGCATTTTATGAAGATGCCTCCTTTCCTACTTTTGATTGGGTAATACTTGATGTCATCGTTAGTTTGATTGGTCTTTTTAACTGTCCAGTGAGGAGGGCGGGTCTTTTAAGTACAGTCTGCAAAGTGTTGGCACTGAGATGTGGCCCCCGCTGCAGTATGCGTCCCTTATTTTTTTGTATTAAAAGTGGTAACCCTACCTGGCAGGTAACACTTATGTTTGGTCATGAAGTCGTCTAAAATCCGCCACGTGCCCTCTTTTAATTGCGAGAAGCAGATATATATAGCCAAATTCTCGCACTTCGTTGCGGCGAAGTACTGCTTTTAACTTTTTAAGAAGAAAAGAAAACCTTTTTAAACGGATCGAAAATATACCAATAACAATTTGTTAAGGATCTGTTTTTTTGTGAACCTCGCTTTCACAGCTGTTGCGCTACGGCGTGTGTTTCGTTTATTTGACAGTATGTAGATCGTGGTAATTACATTCATGGCATTCGTTTTCTGAATCACAATCTGACTGTATGGGTGGTTACCTGCCAGGTTCCGCTTGTGGTTGGTCAGGAAGTCGCCTTACATCCGCCACGTGCCCTCTTTCTGTTCCCAGAAGCTGAACATAGAATGGTTTTAATAGTTTACTTTTAAATAATGCAAAGAGTATGCGACACGTGTTTCTCCCTAATTCTGGGCTCATCAGGCATACACTCTCACTGCATCCCCTCTCGGGAATCGAATCTCTATCGTCAGCGCCATAGTTGAAGCCCCTAACGTTGCAGTCAGCAAGTCGGCTAACATCCGCCATGTGCCGTCTTTCAGTTGCGAGAAGCAGATAATAGAATGGTTGAAACTGTTGCCCCTAACGCTACGGCGTATGGTTCGTTTATACCTCGTGTCTTCTCATTAAACTTTTATCTCGCGAATATGTTATTGCAATCCGCAGCGGGAGCGTTTCTATAAACTTAATTTAAAGTTACGTTTTACACCGTGCTTTGTTTCCCTTATGAAGATGCTTGTATGCTTCACTCGCTCGCTTCTTATTGTTTCGCTCCCTTCTCAATTGTTTAATGAATTTTTTGTTCTTCGCTGTTTGCGGCTCTTCCTTCATTTCTCCCTACTGCGTTCTTTTATCTCGCGAATATGTTATTGCAATCCGCAACGGGAGCGTTTCAATAAACTTAATTTAAACTTACGTTTTACACCGTGCTTTGTTTCCCTTATGAAGATGCTTGTATGCTTCACTCGCTCGCTTCTTATTTTTTTCGCTCCCTTCTCAATTGTTTAATGAATTTTTTGTTCTTCGCTGTTTGCGGCTCTTCCTTCATTTCTCCCTACTGCGTTCACAGTCTTTTCACGTGATTACGTGGGAGGCGTGATGACGTGACACTCAACTCCGCCTCCCACGGCCATCGAGCTGCCGTCCATTACAGTATATTGTCAAAAAAGAGGTTCCAGTTATGACCATTACGCGTTGAATTTCGAAATGAAACCTGCCTAACTTTTTTAAGTAAGCTGTAAGGAATCAGCCTGCCAAATGTTAGCCTTCCACCTACACGGGAAGTTGGACAATTAGTGATGAGTGAGTGAGTGAGTCAGTCAGTCAGTCAGTCAGTCAGTGAGTCAGTGAGGGCTTTGCCTTTTATTAATTAGTATAGATTAGATCCTGCCAGGTTTTGAAAAAGTTCTGCACAGATCCTCTAGGTGAGAATTTTATTTTTTCCAATTTCAAATAATATAAAACATTGGTTTCCCACTGACTTATCAAAGGAGAGTTAGGATTCTTTCAGTTTGGCAAAATAAATCTGCGTGCCAATAGTGTAGTGAAGGCAATCACAGTTTTTTTGTCCTTCTCCACTTTAAATCCCTCTGTGAGCCCACCAAACACAGCTGTTAGTGGATTAGGAGGGGTTGGGACCCCAAGGCTGTCTGAAAGGCATTTAAAAATTTTTGTCTAGAGTGATGTTAATTTGGTGCAGGCCCAAAACATGTGGCCCAGTGAGGCTGGAGCTTGATTGCAGCGTTAGCAGGTTGGATCTTGCCCTGGAAACATTTTGGACAATTTCAAGCGAGACAGATGTGCTCGATAGAAAATTTTGAGCTGAATAATTGTATGCTTTGCACATATGGAGCTCGAATGAATTCTGTGCATTGCTACCTTCCACTCCTTTTTTGATCTGTTGAGTGAGAGATCCTTTTCCCATTGTCCTCTTGGATCTTTGAAAGGGAGGGACTGTAAAATATTTTTATATATTGCAGAAATGCTGCCCGAGTCATTGAGACTGAGCAATATTTTTTCCAGCATAGAGGAAGGTGGGAGATGAGGAAAATCGGGCAGGTTCTGTTTGACAAAGTTTCTAATTTGAAGATAGTGAAAGAAATGTGTTGCTGGAAAATTAAATTTGGAACATAATTGTTCATAGGATGCAAAGATGTTGTCTATATAAAGATCTCTAAGCAGTTTAATACCAATTTTTTTTCAGATATTAAAAACTGCATATGTTTGCAAGGGTTGAAAGAGGTGGTTCTCCTGCAGAGGTGCCACAGATAAAAGATTCTCCATCTTAAAATGCTTTCTACATTGGTTCCATATTCTGAGTGAGTGAAGCACAATTGGATTGTTAGTATATTGGCGATAACTTGCATTTATTGGGTACAAAGCAGGGAATATAGAGAAGTACTGCAGGATTTTATTTCTATTGCTGACCAAGCCTGTGTATGTTCATCTATTTGTGTCCAGGTTTTTATAGCTTATATGTTTGCTGCCCAGTAGTAAAACTGAAAGTTAGGTAGAGCCATGCCACATTCTGCCTTAGGTCTTTGTAGGGTCACTCTTTGGATATGTGGATGTTTTAGGTTCCAAATAAATGAGGTTATGGTTGACTCTAATTGCTTAAAGAATGATTTATTGATGTATATTGGAATGTTTCGAAATAAAAAGAGACACTTAGGAAGGATATTCATCTTAACAACGTTAATTCTTCCAGCTAGAGTGAGATGGAGGGTTGACCGTCTATGCAAGTCTTGCTTAATTTTTTCCATACAGACGGCAAATTTTTTTTGATAAAGAGATATATGTTTACTTGTGATATTTACCCCTAGGTATTTAAACTGATCTGCAATAATAAAAGGGAAGGTGTCCAATCTAATATTGTATGCTTGAGAATTCACTGGAAAGAGCACACTTTTATTCAAATGAATTCTGAGACCAGAGATCGTTTGAAATTCTGTAAGTGCTGTTAGGACTGCTGGCAGAGTATTTTGTGGGTTTGATATATACAGTACCATATCATCTGCATATAGAGAAATTTTCTGTTCCAGTCCTTCTCTGATAATCCCCTTTGAGTGAACTGCCAGTGGTTCAATGGCAATTGCAAATAGCAGTGGTGACAAGGGGCATCCTTGTCTGGTACCACTCTCCAGTTTAAAGTAGTCTGAGCAAATGTTGTTAATACCAACTAAAGCTTCTGGATTGGTATACAGTAGTTTGATCCATGCACAAATATTTGGGCCAAACCCAAATTTCTCTAATGTAGCGAAAAGGTAGTTCCATTCAATCATATCAAATGCTTTTTCTGCATCCAATGATAATAATATCTCTGGGGTGTTTGTTTTTGCAGGTGAATATATTACATTAAACAGGCGTCGGAGATTGGAAGCTAAGTGTCGGCCTTTAATAAATCCAGTTTGATCTTGTGATATTGCCAAAGACAGCGCTTTCTCCATCCTTCTAGCTAGGACTTTGGAGAATATCTTAACATCATTATTCAGAAGTGAAATTGGTCTGTATGATGCACATTGTAATAAGTCCTTGTTTTGTTTAGGAAAGACGGTAATTAATGCTTGGCGAAAAGTTTGAGGTAGAATTTGATTGTCTCTAACTTCTGTAAATGTTGCTAATAAGAGGGGGGCTAGCTGAATGGAGAATTTCTTATAAAATTCGACAGGGTAGCCATCAGGGCCTGCTGCTTTCCCACTCTGAAGTGACTTTATAGTATCTAGTAATTCTGATAGTGCCAGAGGTTTATCCAATTCCTCTGCAATAAAAGTATCTATTTGTGGTAACTGTAATGTATCCAGAAATGCATTAGATTGTGTGTTGTCTTCTTTGAACTCAGTAGAATATAAGGATTTATAGTAGTCTCTAAATGTGTGCATTATATTTTTATGGTCAATGATTTTATCCCTGTTCGTGTTGGTGATTGCTGGGACGAGACTTTTTCAAAGAGATAATTTCAAGTCCTGCGAGACAAGACTTTGGCCATGAGATTTGTTCAAGTCACGCCCTCCTCTCAACCATATTCAACCAGGCCCACGGTTCTCTCACCTCTCATTCGTGTAAATGCTTTAGACAGACAGTTCCTGCTCTCTTAGCTCTTAGAAATTTTTATGTTTTCCTCACTTTAAGTTCCCAATTAAAGAAGACTTATTATGTACAAATCTTATTGAAGAATTTCATCCTGAAGAATTATCAACAGAAGAAATGAGTACACTGGCAATCCTAGCACCGAGAAACGACGAAGTCAAATGAATTAATGCCAAAATTGTCAATCGGTTATAGCGCAGATTGGTTAAATGCATTTCAATAGACTATGCTGAAATAGTTGAAAAAAGATGATGAAAACATCAACTTACAATATCGCGAAGAATATCTACAACCGTTAACATGATGAAAATCCAAACACAGAATCAAAATTCAATGCGATATTGATGAAAATTTAATTTAAAAAAATTGTTTTTACTGAAGTTTTACAATAAAAGTGTAAGTTTAAAAAGTATTTGCATGTTAATTTCAAATCCAAACAGAACAAAATTGTGTAACGCAACGAATAACTCTTAACACAACATGAAACATAATTTGCTTTCAAATTATTACATTTTACTATTTTTTAATATGGTTAATTACTCTCTGTAATGTGAAATAGTAAGTTCTATTATTCATATGTAACAATTTCCATGAAAATAACAATCTGTTTAAATTGTACATCCGTATCCCGATATGCGAGTGGCTGAACCGCAAAGTGGCTATCGTGTAGCACCGGCCTGGGGTTGGCAAGCGAAGCGAACAGGGAGCAAAGCCGTCTAGTATATATATATATATATATAGTCACACACGTGTGCATAGGAGGCAGCAAAAGGGCTCAAAAGTGGATAATTCCATGCCAGACCAGGAGGTGGCAGAGTGTACTGATCCTTTCTCTTTTTCCTCTGCAGACCAAACCTCTCGAAATTCCGCCTGGGCCCGATGATGTCACATCCAGTTCCGGGGCCCAATGATGTCACTTCTGTTTCTGGGCCCGATGACATCACCTCCAGTTCCAGGCCCGATGATGTCTTTCCCATATGCTGATCACCAGGATTCTTTTGTCTGTCACACCAATTCTGCTTGGGACTAATGTCTGTAAAGACCATTACTTCATATACTAGCTGTGTAAGCCCCTGCTTTAAAAAGCCCAGGCTCCTAAAAACCATGGGTTCTGGCACATCAATCAATCAATCGCATTGGTTGCGCATTAACGGTTAAACGAGGCTCTCTTTCCTAGGAGGTTTCGTTTTTCTGATATGCTCGCCTCGCTTGTCTATCTGCGGCTAAGTGAGTTTCTCTCTTCTCGGCGGTTTCACTTCGGCGACAGACTCACTTTCTTTGAGCTTCATGTTGTAGCCTTGTACTTCTAGGCCAGACAGACAGATACACACACTTCCACATTAGAAATTTATATATAAGATATATATTTACATTATTTATTGTCAGTGATAACTCAAATATGGGAGCAAAGATTGTGTTACCACCCCAGCAATCCCCTTTTAATGTCAAAATAAGAGACAGTAACTAACAAAAGAAAATTCGGCTACAATCACCTACACTCTACATTTCTCTTGTCTCTGATCAGTCCTTTTCCCTCTAATGGATCTCTAAGAGTGAACACCCACTTCATCTCTGGAATTGACTTTATAGTGGTCTGCCTCAGGAAGGGGCGGGACTTCCTGAGATCAGGGCGTGGTCATCAGTCTTCAAGGCTTTTGTCTCCCAGAGCTGCAGGCAAAAACAGAAAGATGGTTAGCGACAATGCCAGCTCTCCTCCTGGAGTGGAACTTCTTACATCAATAGAGCCTTGAAGGTGTCCCCAAAATGCATAAATGTGACAATGTACATATTATGACCTGTAGAGGGGGTCACACAGCCCCAAACCCTTCAAACAATTTCATGGACACAGATCCAGGGACAAATAAATGGCTGAATTTTCACAAATTCCTTACACAAGTTTCTCTATCCATCCATCCATTATCCCACGGGGGTCTGCTGGAGCCAATCCCAGCCAACACAGGGTGCAAGGCAGGAAACAAACCCCGGGCAGGGCGCCAGCCCACCGCAGGGCACACATACACACACACACCCACACACCAAGCACACACTAGGGACAATTTAGGATCACCAATGCACCTAACCTGCATGTCTTTGGACTGTGGGAGGAAACCGGAGGAAACCCACACAGACACGGGGAGAACATGCAAACTCCATGCAGGGAGGACCCGGGAAACAAACCAAGGTCTCCTAACTGTGAGACAGCAGCGCTACCACTGCGCCACCGTGCCACCCAAATAATAATCCATCCATCCATTTTCCAACCCGCTGAATCCGAACACAGGGTCACGGGGGTCTGCTGGAGCCAATCCCAGCCAACACAGGGCACAAGGCAGGAACCAATCCTGGGCAGGGTGCCAACCCACCGCAGGACACCCCAGTATGTCACATCTTTCAAATTTTCGGTAACTTAAAAAAATAATGTCGCCCCTATAATTAATGATCTCTAGATTTCATTTATCCTGAGCTTCATGTACACAATTCTTTTTTTTTTCACGAATCAACGACACCTGCCAGTCACAGAATTTAAATCACATGATTGTAATCCAACGTTTTCATTGGTAGGCGGTCTTTCCTCATTGGTCAGTGCAGTTGCTAGGTATTTGCCATGCAGTTTGTACATATGAGCGTCTTCCATCGTGCTGTGACTGGAATGAAGACATATTTGCCCATCACCACTACCTTAAAACATCAGGAAAGACCCAGTAACTCCAAAAACTGAAAAAAAACTTAATTTTGAACAAAATGTCAGTTACGAGGTTTTTCCATTGCACGTGAGAAATGCCCTCGCTTGGGCGGCTTCTCAGCACTGAGGGCAAAGAAGAAGATGCCAGCATTAGCGACAGCGCCCCCTCTTGTCTTGGTGGGTTATTACATGCTTCGATTAAGTCTGTGAAGATGCTCATGCACAACAATACACATAAATAACATTTTATAGATAGACAGCGTAATCTAATTTAGCCATGCTGCTTTAATTAAGCAAGTGTAAATGAGAAACATGTATTTTTCTTTTAAACTGTTGACAGTTTAGAGATAAATTAAACCTGCACAGCTGCGAAACAAAAATGCTTCTTTGTTCTGTGAGTAAAATAATACTTGAAAATATGTGGAAAAAGGACTTGGAAACATTTACGATTTTTAAAATTCAGCAGCAGGTCAAATTACAAGAGATATTACATTGATGGACAGGGAGCTGCACGGTCTAAAGTGGAGGAGTGCTCTGTTGTTCTCGCCATTTCCTCTGTTTCCATTACGCTGCTCTCTGTTTTGCCTCTGCCACACTGTTTCGGGACAGACCTCTCCTCAATCTACCATAAATAATGGGCAGATGGTAAAAAGCTAAAAATGACAAGAAGCTTGCCGGTGCTTAATGGCGGTGAACTTCCTGAAAAGCGCATGTTAATCCAACAATGGCATCTGAGAAAAGATATAATTTGGTCCACTTAAGGGAGTGCATTAAACGCTGGCTTGCTGTGCTAAAGTGAGGTCGCTGCTGCCCGACTCTGTCACGGAGCAGACAGGTGTAGCCGTGTAGAGAATGGAAGCCTGGATGCTACAAGTGCTCCAGCCATTGAGGCAATCAGAGCGAAAGCAGAGGATTTGAATAATCATGTTATTCCAAGAAGCCTGAAAGGGAGCCATTGCAGTTACAGCAGATAATCACATTATAGCGCGGCAAGGAAAAAAAAAAAAGTTCGGAGTAGGAAAGGGAAATAATTTGAGGCTTCGGTTGATCCCATTTTGTTCTTTTTGCATATAATATCAAAATTAAATATTTGTTGATTGCAGCACAGTCTCTTGACCTCTCACGCTACAATTTAAATTACTTGCCTAGCAGGAGAGCACAAATTGTGCTTAACAAGTGATGTGATATAATTGGTAAGAAAACAGAAGCTGCAGCTCAGTGCTATTTTAATTCTGCAAAATGATTCACATGTGCAGCGCCTAATCAGAGCTGACTCCTTTAACAAGAGGAGCGCGGGGTGAAGAGCTTCAAGGCTCTCTCGGAACAGCCTTCAGTACATCTCCTGCCATTGCAACGGGCCCACCATCCACCTGCTCTCTGCAAGCTCATGCATTTCAAAATGCATCGGGGGGATTCGACTACAGAAGGTCACCTTCTACGTAACGTAGCAATCCCTAACTGAAGTGATCCAAATCAAGGGCTTGGACGGCCAGGATATGACAAGGAAAGAATTGGAGATAAGGTGACCACTGTGCTGCCCTGAAGACTTTATAGTTCAATTGAACATCTAAGATAGATAGATAGATGTTAGTATAGTAGGCAGGAATAGATAGATAGATAGATAGATAGATAGATAGATAGATAGATAGATAGATAGATAGATAGATAGATAGATAGAGTGCAGCCGGAAAGTATTCACAACACATCACTTTTTCCACATTTTGTTATGTCACAGCCTTATTCCAAAATGGATTAAATTCATTTTTTTCCTCAGAATTCTACACACAACACCCCATAATGACAACGTGAAAAAAGTTTACTTGAGATTTTTGCAAATTTATTAAAAATAAAAAAATTGAGAAAGCACATGTACATAAGTATTCACAGCCTTTGCCAGGAAGCTCAAAATTATATGGTAGAGTGGCCAGACGGAAGCCACTCCTTAGTAAAAGGCACATGGCAGCCCACCTGGAGTTTGCCAAAAGGCACCTGAAGGACTCTCAGACCATGAGAAAGAAAATTCTCTGGTCTGATGAGACAAAGATTGAACTCTTTGGTGTGAATGCCAGGCGTCACGTTTGGAGGAAACCTGGCACCACTCATCACCACGCCAATACCATCCCTACAGTGAAGCATGGTGGTGGCAGCATCATGCTGTGGGGATGTTTTTCAGCGGTAGGAACTGAGAGACTAGTCAGGATAAAGAGAAAGATGACTGCAGCAATGTAGAGAGACATCCTGGATGAAAACCTGCTCCAGAGCGCTCTTGACCTCAGACTGGGGTGACGGTTCATCTTTCAGCAGGACAACGACCCTAAGCACACAGCCAAGATATCAAAGGAGTGGCTTCAGGACAACTCTGTGAATGTCCTTGAGTGGCCCAGCCAGAGCCCAGACTTGAATCCCATTGAACATCTCTGGAGAGATCTTAAAATGGCTGTGCACCGACGCTTCCCATCCAACCTGATGGAGCTTGAGAGGTGCTGCAAAGAGGAATGGGCGAAACTGGCCAAGGATAGGTGTGCCAAGCTTGTGGCATCATATTCAAAAAGACTTGAGGCTGTAATTGCTGCCAAAGGTGCATCGACAAAGTATTGAGCAAAGGCTGTGAATACTTATGGACATGGGATTTCTCAGTTTTTTTATTTTTAATAAATCTGCAAAAACCTCAAGTAAACTTTTTTCACGTTGTCATTATGGGGTGTTGTGTGTAGAATTCTGAGGAAAAAAATGAATTTAATCCATTTTGGAATAAGGCTGTAACATAACAAAATGTGGAAAAAGTGATGTGCTGTGAATACTTTCCGGATGCATTGTAGATAGATAGATTTTAGTATAGTAGGTAGGATTAGATAGATAGATAGATAGATAGATAGATAGATAGATAGATAGATAGATAGATAGATAGATAGATAGATAGATAGATAGATAGATAGATAGATAGATAGATAGATAAAATAAGATAAAGGTTTGGGCACCTTGGAAGCAAACCTTGTATAATTGATAGAAAAGGCAAAAAATAATTAGGCAATTATAAGGTCTTATCAGACAGTAGTCAGCTCACAACTGACAAAGATGGTGTCGGCACCCTTTAAAAAGCTACCAAACTGGAAGGGGTGGGGCCAAGGAGCCGTGACCCAGAAGTGTTGTCATTGGGTCTGACAGTCATCTGATCTGCAGGAGAGAAAGGAGGAGAAGCATTAGGCTACAGTGCCATACCCTCGATTCAGGGTGGAATTACAGTCAGACAAGTCTTTAAGTTGTCTCCCAAGTGGATTTGTGTGACGATAGATAGATAGATAGATAGATAGATAGATAGATAGATAGATAGATAGATAGATAGATAGATAGATAGATAGATAGATAGATAGATAGATAGATCTGTGAATGGTGCATTTTAATAGATAGAGTGGTACGTGTGTCAGTTAACCAAATAGACAGCAGGAGACATTCATTCCTACACAGTTTATGCTTCTTAATATAATGGACAGCTGACCAGGAGGTTACCTGCCCATTTAATTATGAGCTTGAAGACGAGGGGATTAATATTAGCAAGGGCTCTACTGACAGGAAGAAGGAAGGAGTAACATAGGAAAGGGGAAAGAAAGATGGGCAGGATTTTTGTTTAAATGTAAACAAATAAATAAAGGACCCCATCAGATTGACAGGGGATTAAGACCTGGATTAGTTTGGAACAGGGACACCATGGGTTTTGATTTTGTCTATTTTTCGCTTTAATCCTCCAGATATTTTTCTCTCCTTAGTGTATGATTATATTTATATGGCACTCTTGGTCCTATGTAATTGATAAATAGTTAGAAATATATAAATAAAATGCTGTATAAAATAGTTAGATAGATAGATAGATAGATAGATAGATAGATAGATAGATAGATAGATAGATAGATAGATAGATAGATAGATAGATAGATAATGTCATGTTCATGGCCACAGCTTAAGGGCTCTGGTAAGTGTAATTCCCCACTGCTCCAGGGGTTGGCGCTGTGTCTTAATGTCTTTTCTTTTCTTCACGCTGCAGACCAGAAGATCGTCTTTAACACCACTGACGTCACTTACAGTGTCTGTCTACCTGGAGCCACCTCATCCTGCCGACTACACCACTGTAGGAGATTAGACAGACAGTGATAAAGAGTTGGGCCACCACCCTTGTGACAGTCAAAATACTAAAGAAAAAATAAAAACCCAGTAATCGTGGAGCTGTCGTTTCAGTCACGAGTTCTCAAAATAAACTGCCTCAAAATGGCAGATCTTCCGATTTTACGCCCCACATGCTGTAATTCTTTTAAGTATTCGCTAAAATGGGCAGTGCATTACTTGAGCCGGCCCCTTTCACTTTAGAGCCCTCTGAAGGGGCTCCACTGCCATCCCGACTTCAGTTTACACTGAACCATTTCACTCATTTTCGTTATTTTCTTTCCATATACTGGGTTTGCCTACGGGTGCCTCAAATCTTTATCACCTCCCAAGTCTTTATTCTCTTACAGTATATATCGTAACCAGTAGGGGGTGGGGGGGTGCCAGTGAGCTCCAAACCTCCAGGCGCAATCACACTCAAAGCAGTCATGGGTTCAAATATAGTCCCTTTTTATTAGTAACCATTATCTTCAAACAACCCAGTAGATGACGCTCTTCCTTCACACTCCTCCTGTCGAGCCTCGTCCACCTGCCTGTCTGTCTGTGTCACTCTTTTAGGTCTGAGGTGACACTAGAAAAGCCCCCCGCTTACTTTTTCTTTCCACTATCCACGGCCAGGATTCATGACATGCATTTTCCTTTTTAACTTTTTTCTTTGTTAAATTGTGGAGTTCACCAAAGCAGACAGTGCTTTCCTCTTCTCTCCGGGCTTTACATATTTGCTTACCTTGTAGATTTCACCTTCACAAACTTTTGCTGATAAAGGAGACGATCCCTACGGCAATATGACAACATAAAAAAAGACGGCTGTTTACACGCAACCGGCGTCCAAATGAAACTTCCACTTCATTTAGCGTTTGAAAGGAACCGCCACTAAATCCATTTTATATAAACCTTTATTTACGGGCCATAATTACATCAAATGCTCTGCCATGTGTAGTTTTAGAAAGCCATTAGTAGAGACATTCTTCATACCTTCGACTGCATTGAATCTCAATATTTTAAATTCAGTAGCTGTTTGAAGCTTTTATACTGTAAGCTGCATCCTAAAGGTGAGCTGGCAATTACTTGTACTTGTTACCTACTCATTACTAGGTAATCTAATTTACACAATCTGTTTGAAATGCATGTCTTATCATATTTGAAACATTGTACATGTTTTATACAAGATTTCAAAAATAACTCAATTAACTTTCTTGCTTTCATCTTTGGGTGGCATGGTGGCGCAAGTGGGTAGCGCTGCTGCCTCGCAGTAAGGAGGCCAGATTTCACATCCCAGGTCCTCCTTGTGTGGAGTTTGTATGTTCTCTCCATGTCTGGGTGGGCCGCAGTTCAAAGACATGCAGGTTAGGTGGACTGGCATTTCCTAAATTGGTGCTTGTGGGTGTGTGTTTGCCCTGCAAATGGACTGGCATCCTGTCCTAGGGTTTGTTCCTGCCCTGTGTCCCCATGCTAGCTGGGATTGACACCAGCAGACCCCCATGACCCTGTTCAGCAACCAAGCGGGTTAGTAAATGACTGCCTGACTGACATTCATCTCTTATTAAACTCTTTTTTTTTTTTTCTTCCAGGTTGGCATAAAATGGTTTGGGTGGTCTGCAAAACAAACACATTTTCCACTTCTTTTCCTAAAGCTATGCTTATGCTTTTATTAATATTAGGGGTCATACAAGGTTATGAATTTGCTCGAAAAGGAATCCCAGTGCTGCCAAACAACCTTGCAAATAAAACACTTCAGTTATTCAATAAAAAAAAGAAAAACATCATAATCCAGAAAAATACAAAATTCAAAAATTAGGAAGTCAAAAATCCACAACAGAAGAACAGACCTGTTGTAATCTCTTTGCCACTTTCACATTTCTTTTTTTAGTGTTCGCAGGTTTCCTCCCACAGTCCAAAGACATGCAGGTTAGGTGCATTGGTGATCCTAAATTCTCCCTAGTGTGTGTGTGCTTGGTGTGTGTGTGCCCTGCGATGGGCTGGCACAATGCCCGGGCTTTGTTCCTGCCTTGCACCTTGTGCTGGCTGGGATTGGCTCCAGCAGACCCTGTGTTAGGATACAGCGGGTTGTAGAATGACTGACTGACTGATAAGCTTATTTTCTTATGATATTTTTCAGGAAAGTTTTCATAACATAAACAAGCTGTTTTGAAGAATATGCCAGATTTGTTTTCAGTCCCCCATTTTATAAGGTGCCAACCTGTCATAAACATTGCGGGGAGGGGAATTATAGGCTACAACATAAACAATAATTCAACAATAACAACAAGAATTCACATTAATAAAGCAACACATGTCCGTGTGGGCGGCATGGTGGCACAGTGGTAGCGCTGCTACCTCGCAGTCAGGAGACCTGGGTTCACTTCCCGGGTCCTCCCTGCGTGGAGTTTGCATGTTCTGCATGAGTTTCCTCCCACAGTCCAGAGACATGCAGGTTAGGTGCATTGGCGATCCTAAATTGTCCCTAGTGTGTGTGTGTGTATGTGTGTGTGTGTGTGTGTGCGGGCGCCCTGCCTGTGGTTTGTTTCCTGCCTTGTGACCTGTGTTGGCTGGGATTGGCTCCAGCAGACCCCCGTGACCTTGTAGTTAGGATATAGCGGGTTGGATAATGGATGGATGGATGTCCATGTGTCTGTGTATCTGTGTGTCATTCCAGTTGCTATGTCTCTGTCTTTCAAACAGATGGTGCATCACAACCATTTGTAGTACTTAAATACATCACACCTGGATGCCTCCCTGGTGAGGTGTTCCGGGCACATCCAACCGGGAGGAGGCCCCGGGGAAGACCCAGGACACGCTGGAGGGACTATGTCTCCCGGCTGGCCTGGGAACGCCTTGGGATTCCCCCAGAAGAGCTAGAAGAAGTGGCCGGGGAGAGGGAAGTCTGGGCATCTCTGCTCAAGCTGCTGCCCCCGCGACCCGACCTCGGATAAGCGGAAGAGGATGGATGGATGGATGGATGGAAATACATCACATTTGTCATTCCAACAGATGGTGCATCACAAATATTAACACTGCTTTTACTAATCCCTTACCAAATGGAATAAAGTTAAATATCTGCAGAAAATGGTTTATTTTGACTTTGGAAATGTATTATTACAACAGAAGAGTTCTCAATAAAATACCGAATGGATAAATATGTGTACAAATCTTTTGTCATGCAGGAAATTATAATGATTTTCAAGGGGACTGAACAGTTTTGCATGCCACTGTATAACAGCGACTTATGCATTGCATTTTTCATTCCAACAGATGGCACGTCACCAACATTAACACTGCTTTTGGGCTTTTTGTGCCCCCGTTTCCAACAAGCCAAATGCTTCTGTTCTTTTTCTTCTTCTGTCTCTTTTCTCCTCCACTTCTCCAGGCATGCTTCGTCTCCCTCCTCCTGACTCTGGCCCCTGTTATAAGGCACCCAGAAGTGCTCCAGGTGCTCGTTGATGCATTTCCGGGCAGCAATTCCGGGTATGGCAGAAAAGCTACCAAGAAGGGCTCAGCAGCTGCTGCAGCACCCCTTGGCGGTGCCCACGGATCCCAACAGGGCTGTATCCAACTCCAACTCACATGGTGCCCTGCTGGAGTCCGAGGCACCACTGCAGACTAGGATGGCTCCCACCTAGCACTATGGGGGAGGTAATGCTCTGGCCACGCTTGCTTCCCTGGTCCTTCCTGTGTGGAGGTGTCCCGACCAAGCAAGGGTCCCGGCCATCTACCACAATTATATCATATTATCTACTGCTAGAAGTCCATCCATCCATCCATTGTCCAACCTGCTATCTCGTAACTACAGGGTCACGGGGGTCTGCTGGAGCCAATTCCAGCCAACACAGGGCCAAAGGCAGGAAACAAACCCGGGCAGGACGCCATCCCACCGCAGGGCACACACACACACCAAGGACAATTTAGGATCGGCAATGCACCTAACCTGCATGTCTTTGGACTGTGGGAGGAAACCCACGCAGACACGGGGAGAACATGCAAACTCCACGCAGGGAGGACCCGGGAAGCGAACCCAGGTCTCTTTACTGTGAGGCAGCAGCGCTACCAATCCGCCACCATGCCACCCACTGCTAGAAGTAAAATTAGTATAAATGCAGTAACAATAAAATCAAAGTAAATGTACAGAATATTTAGTATACGTCTTAAGCACCACTCACACTTCTAAGTCATCTACCACAATGTCATTGATGACCCTAAATCGACGCAATGTTAAGTTGGCCCTGTGACGGACTAGCATTAGGCTCTATCCCCGAGTCTCCCTAAACTGGATTAACTGGATCTGATAATGGAATATAACATGAACACAATCACAGAGTTTTGTGCAAAGAGTTGTCCCAACTATTTTGCCAGGTAGAAATCAGCACATTTGTTTTTGCAATACAAACGAGCCTTTGATTCCCCACATCCTCAGTGCTTTCCGATCCATAGGATTTCATTTGCTCCCCATTGTTGTCACTAATCAGAAACAAGCGTACTCCTGTGTAAATCATCAACTGACAAGTGAGTAATGCTGCCGTTTTTATAATCCATCTAATCCTATTTATTTTCGTGCCATGCACATAGTATCTGCAAATGCATTTCCAGTTATGAAATAATCTTTCTGAAATAATCCACTTCTCGCACAGTTCCCGCAGTGGTGTCAAAAGCGCTCCCTTTTACTGTGAGTTGGGATTCGGTTAAGGATTTCAAAAGAGGCCATTGCGTACAACAGAATGGGGCACATTTCATGAAGGCTAAATAAATGAGCATTGTAAGATGATTACGGGGGGAAAATGACAAATCTGACAGCTGACAACATGAACAATGTTATTAAAATAATCAAAATAGAAGCATTGATCTGACAGCGCTATTCACCTTCGAGGACACTACCGTGCTTATGATTCTTTCTGGCAGAGTATAACACAGAAAATGAAAAAATGAATGCTGTGTTCTTGAATAACAAACCTGTCGTAACACATGATTCTCCATAGATAATAAAACAGTGCTTACTTTTGGTGTTTAAATATGTATATTTGATCCTGTGGCAGAGGGACATCCTGCCTTCTGGCTTTTGCAGTTAACCCCCCATCCTCAATTATGGCAGGCTTAAACAGTCAATAAGATTATAGCCATTGAAAACGACCATCACCTTTCAAAATATTTAATTCTTGCAGTCTTAAAGGCAAGAAGACAAATAAAATTGAAGTGGATTCAGAAAGTATTCAGACCCCTTCACTTTCTGCACTCTTTATCGTTTCGTAGATTACATTTTGCATTAACTCTTTAAGGGCTGAATATTTTTTCCAAAAACCTCAGTTTTCCAAAAAGCACACAATGCACTCGTGTCACACAGATCAACACACAGTAAATCCAGAAAGTATTCACAGCGCATCACTTTTTCCACATTTTGTTATGTTACAGCCTTATTCCAAAATGGATTAAATTCATTTTTTTCCTCAGAATTCTACACACAACACCCCATAATGACAATGTGAAAAAAGTTTACTTGAGATTTTTGCAAATTTATTAAAAATAAAAAAACTGAGAAATCCCATGTCCATAAGTATTCACAGCCTTTGCTCAATACTTTGTTGATGCACCTTTGGCAGTAATTTCAGCCTCAAGTCTTTTTGAATATGATGCCACAAGCTTGGCACACCTATCCTTGGCCAGTTTCGCCCATTCCTCTTTGCAGCACCTCTCAAGCTCCATCAGGTAGGATGGGAAGCGTCGGTGCACAGCCATTTTAAGATCTCTCCAGAGATATTCAATCGGATTCAAGTCTGGGCTCTGGCTGGGCCACTCAAGGACATTCACAGAGTTGTCCTGAAGCCACTCCTTTGATATCTTAGCTGTGTGCTTAGGGTCGTTGTCCTGCTGAAAGATGAACCGTCGCCCCAGTCTGAGGTCAAGAGCGCTCTGGAGCAGGTTTTCATCCAGGAGGTCTCTGTACATTGCTGCAGTCATCTTTCCCTTTATCCTGACTAGTCTCCCAGTCCCTGCCGCTGAAAAACATCCCCACAGCATGATGCTGCCACCACCATGCTTCACTGTAGGGATGGTATTGGCCTGGTGATGAGCGGTGCCTGGTTTCCTCCAAACGTGACGCCTGACATTCACACCAAAGAGTTCAATCTTTGTGTCATCAAACCAGAGAATTTTCTTTCTCATGGTCTAGAAGTCCTTCAGGTGCCTTTTTACCAAACTCCAGGTGGGCTGCCATGTGCCTTTTACTAAGGAGTGGCTTCCATCTGGCCACTCTACCATACAGACCTGATTTGTGGATTACAGAAGAGATGGTTCTCCTTCTGGGAGGTTCTCTTCTCTCCACAGAGGACCTCTGGAGCTCTGACAGAGTGACCATCAGGTTCTTGGTCACCTCCCTGACTAAGGCCCTTCTCCTCCGATCGCTCAGTTTAGATGGCGGGCCAGCTCTAGGAAGAGTCCTGGTGGTTTCAAACTTCTTACACTTATGGATGATGGAGGCCACTGTGCTCATTGGGACTTTCAAAGCAGCAGAAATTTTTCTGTAACCTTCCCCAGATTTGTGCCTCGAGACAATCCTGTCTCGGAGGTCTACAGACAATTCCTTTGACTTCATGCTTGGTTTGTGCTCTGACATGAACTGTCAACTGTGGGACCTTATATAGACAGGTGTGTGCCTTTCCAAATCATGTCCAACCAACTGAATTTACCACAGGTGGACTCCAATGAAGCTGCAGAAACATCTCAAGGATGATCGGGGAAACAGGATGCACCTCAGCTCAATTTTGAGCTTCATGGCAAAGGCTGTGAATACTTATGTACATGTGCTTTCTCAGTTTTTTTATTTTTAATAAATTTGCAAAAATCTCAAGTAAACTTTTTTCATGTTGTCATTATGGGGTGTTGTGTGTAGAATTCTGAGGAAAAAAATGAATTTAATCCATTTTGGAATAAGGCTGTAACATAACAAAATGTGGAAAAAGTGATGCACTGGGAATACTTTCCGGATGCACTGTATCTTATCCCCTCTGCTTACCCTTTTCTTATTTTCTTCAGGGATAAGTGTCCTCATCAGGTTCATTACCCGGTTGGTCCAGATCTGCAGAAATGTTTCTTCCTCACCTCCATCATTTCCAGCTTTGTCTCTTTTGTTAGAGAGTGGATTAGTGGAGGATTAGGTGGTCTCCACAGCACTTACAAGAGCTTCACGAACATTAATGCGAATACGACAGCATGATTACTAGATTAGAAATATAGATAAATTTGCGAGAGAATACGGTAATGCAGCACTTCATATCAAAGCTGAACATTAAAGTGTGAATTGCTACACAAGTCTAGTGTGGATGATTGGCTGCTACTCTACAAAACAAAATCTCCAGTGTTAAATGAACATTTTAAATGTATGTATGCGTCACTCTTTCCATACACATTCTTTTAAGAGCTGCTTTAACATCCGTCCATTATCCAACCCACTATATGCTAACTGCAGGGTCATGGGGGGTCTGGTGGAGCCAGTCCCAGCCAACACAGGGCACAAGGAAGGAACCAATCCCGGGCATGGCGCCAACCCACCACAGGACACACACACACACACACCAAGCACACACTAGAGACAATTTAGAATCGCCAATGCACCTAACCTTGATGTCTTTGGACTGTGGGAGGAAACCGGAGCACCCGGAGGAAACCCACGCAGACACGGGGAGAACATGCAAACTCCACGCAGGAAGGACCCAGGAAGTGAAGCTGCTTTAACAAATAAGAGTTAATTTGATGTGTAGATTAGTTTAGATTTGATCAACTTTATTAATCTCATGGGGAAATTTAAAGGCATACAGCATCAGACACATAAAAAACAAGGATATAGACATATAGGACAAAAAATGCAGCCAATCAATCAATCTTCTTCTTTTTCTTTTGGCTGCTCCCATTAGGGGTTGCCACAGTGGATAATCTTCTTCCATCTCTTCCTGTCCTTGTCATCTTGCTCTGTCACCCTCATCACCTGCATGTCCTCACTCACCACATCCATAAAACTTCTCTTCAGTCTTCCTCTGTTCCCCTTCACTGGCAGTCCTATCCTTAGTACCCTTCTCCCATTATACCCAGCATCTCTCCTCTGCACATGTCCAAACCAACGCAATCTCACCTCTCTGACTTTGTCTCCCAACCGTCCAACCTGAGCTGACCCTCTAATGTCCTCATTTCCTCATTTAAACGAACCACACGCCGTGGTGCAACATAAAGGGGCTTCACCTCTGATGCTGACGTCCGAGATTCAATCCCTGCGAGGAGTGCAGTGGAGTGTGTACGCCTGATGAGCCCAAATAAGGGCGAAACATGTGTCGTGTACTCTTTGCATCATTTGACAGTAAACTATGTAACAGTATATACGAGGGGGGACCCAAAAATAACCGGAATTTTGTTGTTGTTAGGTTGGTACTTGTAGTACGTGGTTGGGCCGCTAGGGTGATCTAGTTACACTCTTCACAAGTCAGTCTGCCAAGTGCCATCAGTCTGGAAGGTTGTGCTTGTGTTCAGTGAATTTTTTTGTAAAAGTAGGTTGCGCAACAGTGTGAGAAGAAAACGCCCTGATTTGTGGGAGTCGGGCGATTGGTTCTTTCATCATGACAACGCTCCATCTCACACTGCTGTCAGCATTCGCCAACTTTTGGCAAGAAACGGTATGACAACCCTGAACCACCCACCCTACTCACCAGATTTAGCTCCTTGTGTGATTTCTTTTTGTCCCCTCGGATGAAAAAAGACTTGAAAGGAAGGCGTTTTGCTGACGTCGAAGAGGTAAAACAAGAAACGACCAGAGCATTAATGGGCATTACTTCAGACGAATTTAAAAAATGTTTCGAACAATGGAACAAACGGTTAGATAAGTGTATTTCCGCCAATGGAGAGTACTTTGAAGGAGACTAATTGTAGTTTGTACAGAAAATTAAATTAAACACGTTTTAAAAATATTTCCGGTTATTTTTGGGTCCCCCCTCGTATATGTAAGGGCTCCACCTCCGAGGATAGACAATTGAGGCCAGCATGGCGGCAAAGTGAAACCTCTGAAGAAAGAGTCACTCGCTTAGCCGCTAATACAGAAGTGAGGTGAGCACATCGGCAAAACGGTATCCCTTTTACTTTTCCTCCCACTGCTAATACACAAGTGAGGCCAGCACGCCGGCAAAAGGAAACTTCCAAAGAAAGACAGTTGCTTAGTCGCTAATGCACAAACGATGCAAGAATGTCTGCAAAACAAAACCTCCTAGGAGAGAGACACCCAGAGTAATTCCTTTCAATTACCTGACATCTCTGCATTTCAACTTTTTTTTTCTGATGATTTCAATAGTTTCTAGGACCCCGTGCTTTTTACAGTACTCGTTTACACAGCTAGTATGTATATATATATCCATCCATCCATCCATCCATTTTCCAACCCGCTGAATCCGAACACAGGGTCACGGGGGTGTGCTGGAGCCAATCCCAGCCAACACAGGGCACAAGGCAGGAACCAATCCTGGGCAGGGTGCCAACCCACCGCAGATATATATATATATATATATATATATATATATATATATATATATATATATATACATATACAGTGATCCCCCACAATATCGCAGTTCAGCTTTTGCGCCCCCACTATATCGCAGATTTTTCTGTGGAACATATCTAATTTTATACGTATATTGTACACTATGGTAGACAAAGAGTTTTGTGTTACAGTACCCAGATGATTTCTTACAAGGCCCGTTATTGGCTGAAAGAGGAAACTCAACCAATCAGAGCGGGAGTTTCATTCTCTTGGGCTCTGATTGGCTGCTGCTAACGTGGTGTAACCTCGCAAGAACAGTGAGCGTGTGTCCCCGACGCATCTCAGTTCTCTATGTATCGCGTACCTTGCTTGTGGTTCGATTATTGTGAGCAAACTTTTTGTGAACTTTTCATTTTGTTTTACGCCCTATGATGGCTCCCAAGCGTCCTGCATCTTCTAAGCCTTCTGGTAGTAGTGAGCCTAAGCACCAGAGGAAGACCTTGACCATTCAGGAGAAGGTAAAACTCCTGGATATGCTTCAGAAATGAAAGTGTTACACAGACATCGCTCGACGTTACAAGTTTACATGTGTTTAAAGCGTGAGGGAGGGGCATTTTAAGGCTTAAACTTTAAAAAAATGTTTATTTATATGGTCTTTCTATATTGTGGATTTTCACCTATCGCTGATGGGTCTGGAACGTAACTTCTGCGGTAGGCAGATCACTGTATATTTATATATTGTCACAAAAACGTGACATACTCAGATAAAGGGTTGGGGCAGCCACCCGTATAATCTGGTATCCTGGCTGCAAAAGTCGTTTTTATCAAAATAAACAGCACTGATGTGCATACAATTGAGTCCAAGACAAAACTGAGGAATTAGGACAAAGGGCAGGGTTTTAAAGGGGAAGACAGGAAGTGAGGTCATAAGGATCAGGGACGTGTTCATTCTCCATTGGTTCGGGCCCAGACGTGACGTCAGAGGGGCTGGAGCCAGTAAGGTCTCCTTCCATTGGCTCTGTCCCGGAAATGATGTCACGAGAGCCAGGTGGAATCTCCTGGGAATGGTCTGCAGGTAAGAGAGAAAAAGAGTCAGTGCACTCTGCCACCTCCCGGCATATCTCAGAACTGCCATCACTCAAGCCCTTTAGCTGCCTATACACATACATATACAGTAGATGTCATTCTGCTCTATGTTCCATGAGCCCATACAGCATGTAAATTCACATCCTTATTACTTCCCTGTTTGTCTCAACACTCATAAGCAAAAGGCACTTTCCAAAAAAACAGCTTGAAGTAGTCGATTGGCTGGTAATCCGTAGTGTCCACTAGCATGCCATGTTATTTAAAGTCCAGTTGGCAGCTTGCCTCCCACAGATCTATGTCCGGACGAATGTTCCCATCGGCTCATCAGCTACACGAGTCTGCTCAGCACTACAATCAGCTGGGGACCAATCCATCTTTTGTTTTCGATTTCCAGATGTTTTGCATCAAAATTGAAGTTCCATAAGTGTCTGTGTAGTCCTCCCAGGCGAACATTGCTGTGGACTCATCAGCTGCATGATCAGCAGATCAGGATACCTGACTTTCATTTTCGATCTCTAGATCACTTGCATCAAAATTGGAGTTTGATAAGTTAATCCCATTGTACAGCACTTTGTCATAAGGTGGCTACAGAAAGGGGTGCTGAAAACAACTATAAATGCATTAATGAACGTATCGTATGGGAACGTTTACATTGCACAGTAGCGATTTGCATATGGAGCAAAAGAGAATGAAAATATATTTTATTCATCGTTTTCTCCTATAGTAACTAAAATGCAGGATAATAGCAATCTCCTTCTGTATCATTTCCAATCACAATAAAAATGCACCACAGATCGCACCGTGTCCGTGTGGTCTTTCAAATCTTTACATTCCAATTTCAAGGCAGGCACTGCAGGATTATGAGATTTTCTTATATTAGGCTGGCAGATACTGTCTTCTTTATCCTAATATACTGCTGAAAGCCACCAAGAAATAAATTCATTAACTTGTCTCACTTCATTACTAACCTGAGAAACTGAAGGTGCCATATTCATGTTACCACCTGCACTGTATTTGGACAGACGGATCACGTGTGTACAGAAAACTACTGTATGCATTTTTCTATACGTACAGCTGCCGTTAAATATATGCAAATCCATCTATCCATCTGTGTTTTTATTTTCTGAGCTCACTTTTCCAGTACAGGGGTGCATGGAGACTGGCCTTCCTCCAAAATTATTACAGTCAACTTTATTAGTATGCTGCTGCTGGAGTATGTGAATTTCCCCTTGGGATTAATAAAGTATCTATCTATCTATCTATCTATCTATCTATCTATCTATCTATCTATCTATCTATCTATCTATCTATCTATCTATCTATCTATCTTATACACAGCAGACTGTCGCAGGGCACTCTTGTCCATATGCAAAACCTATTTTGACCACATGGGGGCATCCAATAGCCCCAAACCACAAGACCAGTAAAGCACTACATGTTTAAATGAATAAAAAGAAAGGACGTTATTCTTCCACAGCACTTCTTCACAATCTTCCCAGTAATAAGCCACAATATACACACAATCAATCACCAAGTGGTCCTTCCTCTCTACCTCCATTGAGTTTTGCCCGCTACCTCCCGACTCCGACTCTCTGAGTTATAGCAGTGGTCTCAAATTCCAGTCCTGGAGGGCCGCAGTTTTTCATTCTAACCCTTTTCTTAATTAGCGACCTGTTTTTGCGGCTAATTAACTCCGTTTCCTTTCATTTTAATTGACTTGTTTTTTAAGATTTGTTCCCCTGGATTTCTTCATCGTTCCTCTGAATTGCTAAATTTCTTTCCTTAAACAGAAAAGAAACATGAAGTGAAGGAGCCAACAGAAGATCAACTTAGTCAGGGCCTTAAACTCCAACCAGCTGCTGAATGAGGCTCAGAGTCTTGTCGTTAATTAAACCCGTTCTTTAATTCCGTGGCTTGTCGCTGATCTCATTGTGCAATAGCAGACATTTCCGAAATTGAAGATCTTCTCTGTTCTAAGAGCACTGGTAAAATTTTTTATGGACCTGAGCAGATCAACATTCCTGAGACCTTCATCTTTCTTTATTTTCAGATATTGTAAGACCAGTAATGGCGTACTGCACGAAGTGAATACACTTCTCTGCACGTTTATCATTCGTTTGCTCAGAGTTTGATGCGCTTGCTCCTTCCTGAGCAGCTCTTCTTTTCTCGATGCTAGCGGCCCGCTTCTTCTCTTCTTTCGTCGGCATCTTTTCGTGTAAAAAATCGTATACTGCTAAAAACAATTAAAGGAACACTTTTTAATCCAAGTATAGCATCAAGTCATTGAAATATCTGGGCTATTGATCTGCTCAGTTAAATAACAGAGGGGCTTCTTAATCAGTTTCAGCTGCTTTGGTGTTAATTAAATGAACAACAGGTGCACTAGAGGGGCAACAATGAGACGACCCCCAAAACAGGATGAATGGTTTAACAGGTGGAGGGAGGTCACTGACATTTTTCCCTCCTCATCTGATTTATCACTACTTTTGTATTTGGCTACGGTCAGTGTCACTACTGGTAGCATGAGGCCATACCTGGACCCTACAGAGCTGGCACAGGTAGTCCAACTACTCCAGGATGGCACATCGATATGTGGCATTGCCAGAAGGTTTGCTGTGTCTCCCAGCACAGTCTCAAGGTCATGGAGGAGATTCCAGGAGACAGGCAGTGACTCGAGGAGAGCTGGACAGGGCCCCTTGTAGAAGGTCCTTAACCCATCAGCAGGACCCACCGGTATCTGCTCCTTTGGGCAAGGAGGAACAGGATCAGCGCTGGCAGAGCCTACAAAATGACCTCCAGCAGGCAGGCAGGCCACTGGTGTGAAGGTCTCTGAGCCAACAATCAGAAAGAGACTTCATGAGGGTGGCCTGAGGGCCCGACATCCTCTAGTGGGACTTGTGCTCACTGCCCGCCCAGCACCGTGGAGCTCGATTAGCATTTGCCATAGAATACCAGAATTGGCAGGTCCACCACTGGCACCCTGTGCTTTTCACAGATGGGAGGAGGTTCACCCTGAGCACATGTGACAGACATGAAAGGGTCTGGAAGAGCCATGGATAACATTACGCTGCCTGTAACATCGTTCAGCATGACCGGTTTGGTGGTGGGTCAGTGATGGTCTGGGGAGGGAGGCATGTCCATGGAGGGACACATAGACCTCTACTGGCTGGACAATGGCATCTTGACTGCCATTAGATATCGGGATGAAATCCTTGGACCCACTGTCAGACCATATGCTGGTGCAGTGGCTCCTGGGTTTCTCCTGGTGCACGACAATGCCCGGCCTCATGTGGCGAGAGTACGCAGGCAGTTCCTGGAGGATGAAGGAATTGATACCACTGACTGAACACGCTCATTCGCCTGACCTCAATCTAATAGAACACCTCTGGGTGGGACATTATGTTTGGGTCCATCTGACGCCTCAGACTGTCCAGGAGCTCAGTGATGCCCTGGTCCAGTTCTGGGAGGAGATCCCCAGGACACCATTAGGACGTTGTCAGGCATGCATACAAGCACATGGGGTCCATACAAACTACTGAGTACGATTTGGAGTTGCTGCAATGACATTTCGGGCAAATGGACTCGCCTGTCTGCCTGCTACATCATTGTTTCCCTTTGATTTTCGGGGTGTCTTTGAATTCAGCCTTCTGTAGGTTCATTATTTTCATTTCCATCAAACGATGTGGCTACCATCCTTTCTTTCCTAATACATTATCTTATCAGTCCACATCAGTAGAGATAGCCAGCAGGATTTTTTCTCCATTGAGATCTGACGAGTTTCATTTTTTTGAGCAGTTTATTTTCTAGTGCTTTTCACATGCATCTGTAAGCCAATTTATCTACAGCAGATGCTGAAAGTCTTCAAATCCTCCTCCTTCACTTTTAAATATTTTGTTTTGTTGCAGCCTTCTTCTAAAATCATTTCAAGTATCATTCCATGCCCCACAAATGACAAAGTGAAAATAGGATTTTAGGAATTTTTGTAGTACTAGGGTGTTGTACCGTGTTAGCCATTATGAATGTAGAGAAAAGCCAAGCAAAATGACTAACTAAAAAGATTACGATATGCAGGCTTTCGAGGCAACTCAGGCCCCTTCTTCAGGCAAAATGTAATACAGAAACTGGAGTTCCCTGTGTTTATATACACACTCTAGGACAAGAAACAACATTGGTAAATCTTTAAATGAGAAATTTTAAATGTAAATTTTTACAAATTTTATTAAAAATGAAAAAACTAAAATATCACATTGACACCAATATACAATCCCTTGGCTACGACACTGTCCTATCTTATTCTGTCGATGATCATTGAGATGCTTCTACAACTTATTTGGAGCCCACCTGGGGTCAATTTAATTAAATGGATTGATTACGAAACTCACAAAGCTGCCTATAGAACAGGGGTGGGCAAAGTCGTTCCTGGTGGGCCGCCTTGGATTCAGATTTTTGTTCCAACCCAACTGCTTAGTAAGAAACACTTATTACTCAACTTACACTTTTCTGCTTCATTTTAGTTGTCCCGCTCGTTAAGATTTTGAAGCCTTGTTGCTTATTTTGGTCTGAAACAGCTGTACTCTGTTTTTAAACTCTCCTTATTAGCAATAAGATGCAAACGACAAAAGAAACCAGCAGTTCTCCATTTAGCTTGTTTCCATTTACCATATATACTGACGTATAAGTCGGGTCTTGAAACCCAAAAAAATCGATCATAAAATCAGACCCCGACTTATACGCCGTTCAAAAATGCGACACTTAATTTTTTTTTATATCTTCTTCCCTCCTCCAATCTCGCACCAGTTTCTCAGACGCATCAAATTTTGTTGCAGCAGCGCAGTTACTAATTTCTTTCACTACTTCAATGACATTTAATTTAAAACCAGCTTCATATTTTCTTCTGATCGAACGCTACATCGTAGATAAGGGATGCTCTTTCGATAAAGGTGTATGAGGGTGTGAGATAAAAAAAACACAAAACAGTACAAATGCCGCTTCGGAATAGTTCGGGTATCACTGTGTGGTCACGTAGGCACAATACATAGAAGATAAAAAAGGCCGTGTGCCCCGTGGTTATTCTCTCAGGTGGGCGTTAGCATATCGTAATCTCTTGTGAATTTGTTAATTCCCCTTGGGGATTAATAAAGTATCTATCTATCTATCTATCTATCTATCTATCTATCTATCTATCTATCTATCTATCTATCTATCTATCTATCTATCTATCTATCTATCTATCTATCTATCTATCTATCCTGCCTACTATACTAAAATTAATATCTATCTATCTATCTATCTATCTATCTATCTATCTATCTATCTATCTATCTATCTATCTATCTATCTATCTATCTATCTATCTATCTATCTATCTATCTATCTATCTATCTATCTATCTATCTTCCTCTTGGACCAATAGCGTGAGTTTTCCACATTCAACTTAGATGACCGACATTATAAATTATGGCAAAATCAAACCCTGACTTATATACGGGAGAACTTAATCGTGAGTATATACGGTATATATATATCCCGCATATAAGTAAAAAAAACACACATATATATATATATATATCCATCCATCCATCCATTTTCCAACCCGCTGAATCCGAACACAGGGTCACGGGGGTCTGCTATAGCCAATCCCAGCCTACACAGGGCACAAGGCAGGAACCAATCCCGGGCAGGGTGCCAACCCACCGCAGGACTATATATATATTGTGGTAGTTCAGTCCGGACACAAACGGGCAGACAACAGAATGTCCCGAAAAACACAAACATTTATTTACAGTTGCCACACACCACACAGTGCCCATGCACCAAACACCCTTTAAAAGTCTGTCTCTCCCGTTTGGACTTCCTTCTGCCGCCTTTACTCCTCTCCTCCCAAGCTTTGTCTTCTTCCTCCTTACTCCAGCTCATCTACTCGAGGGAGGCAGCCTCTTTTATATCCACCCGGATGTGCTCCAGGTGCTCTGTGACGGTCTTCCGGCTGTACTTCCTGGTGTGGCGGAAGTGCCACATTAGCACCCGGAAGCACTCCGGGTGTCCCTGGAATTCCTTTTGGCAGCACTTCTGGGTGTGGCAGGAGTGCTGACATCCAGGGCTCCACAATCCTCCTGGTACCCTCCCTGTGGTGGCCATGAGCCCAATAGGGTTAGGCTTTCATGCTCGGTTCCTGTGGCCCCCATACAGACCAGGGCGGCTGCTCTCTCATGGTCCTGGGGGTATAGTTCCTCTCCTGGTCCTTCCAGGTCTCCCGGCTGGGCATAACCCCTGGCTGTCCGCCACAATATATATATATATATATATATATATATACATATATATATATATATATATATATATATATATATATATATATATATATATATATATATACAGTGGATTCCATTATCATATACATATATATACTATACTATACTAAATATATATATATATTAAAACCTACATACAATTTTTGTGTTTATATGTAATTATGTCTATTGGAAATTTACTGTACGAGGGGTATAATTAAACTGAATAATTCATGAACACATTTTATTTGTAGCTGCACACTTGCATAACACGGCCTGTAATGTTAAACTCCATATATCATTTTGAGTGCTTCTTGTACATTCTTGAATGTCTCTATCTTATTATAGATATTGTAAAATATGATATTTAAGAACTTGTACTGCAATATGTTGTCAGCTGTTGACAGAATATTACCAGAAAAGAAAGACAAACAGGCTCTTTAAATGTGTATTTTAAGGCCTAATAAATAAGCATTTGCAAAATGTTCCTGTTCAAATATTGCATCCCACCCACTGGTTCATATTTTAGTTTTGTATGGCATTTTACTTTAGTAAATCCAGGAATTAAGTTAATGAAAATCTCAGATGATATGTTAATAAAAGCAGCTGGTAGCACAATGCAATTCTTACTTGCATATCAGACCAACACCATCCGAATGTTCAAATGTCAATGGCCAATTCAGAAAAATAAACAGTGTCAGAAAGCAGAGCAGGGGGAAGCTGAATCCCTTCCCAGTGGCCTTTTTAATGAGTGGATTTTAGACCCAGTTGCATGTAACATGCTTGATTTCACTCAGCCCAACCAGACAAGAGCTTATAATAAACCGCAGATGTCAATACATCTGGGCCCATTCACTGGTGGCTTGAGTTTCGCGCAGAATACAAAGAGATGCCGTGCTGAGGTGGCGTCACTGATGTAGTTAACCTTATCAGGTGTTCGTTCTCGATATTCTTTGGCCCCGTTATTACAGAGTAGTCCACTGCTTCAGATTTCCACGTTACACTTAGCAATACACAGGCTCATTCCTGCTGGGTGTCTTTTCACAAGTCTCCATTATCAAACTCATCAAAAATTATTCGAATTGTGAATAGTTAATTTTATTTGCATTCATGAAACTGGTACAAAATATAATTAGAAACCCAACATCACAACACATTTAATTACAAAATAGAAATTAGATATAATTAAAATTTAGCAAATCACACATTTTTTTTCATCTATACAGTAGTGTTGTATGAAAATATTTAGCCATTCTAAAAATTTTAAACATACTGTATATGTAAAGAAAATAGCAATCCACATTTATTAACTTACAATTTACTTCTCTAGTTTTGTCACTTCTTAGTTCTTTTTCTTTTGGTGGCCCATCACTGGTCCACTTTTTCTGTCTCTATGAAGCATCCAGCAGTGGTCTGCCATCATACTGGCATCCCAGCATCCCTGCTGGTGCCTTCTTTCCATGTCCTTGGCATTCTGTTGGAATCGTTCACCATGCTCTTCACTCACCACTCACCGAAAAATTCCAAATGCAAATCCTGGGACCAGACTCTGAGGCTCACGTTGCAAGCAGGACTGCCAGATGTGTGGTTTTCATGCCCAGTTGGGCTGTTCTTGAAATTTTGATCTGGCAGTGTGCGGGTTATGGGCTATTTTTTTTTTTAAGATTATGTGTGGCTGCCTAAACTCCATTGGGGGAGAATACAACTTTAGAACATTAGAACAAGCTGGACGAGAACAGGCCATTCAGCCCAACAAAGTCATATCCACTTATTTCTTCCAAAAAAATATCAAGCCGAGTTTTGAAAGTCCCTAAAGTCTTACTGTCTACCACACTACTTGGTCACTTATTCCAAGTGTCAATCATTCTTTGTGTAAAGAAAAACATCCAAATGTTTGTGCGAAATTTCCCCTTAACAAGTTTCCAACTGTGTCCCCGTGTTCTTAATGAACTCATTTTAAAGTCACCGTCTTCATCCACTGGACTAATTCCCTTCACCACTTTAAACACTTCAGTCAGGTCTCCTCTTCATCTCTTTTAAAGCATCAGCTCTTTTAATCTTTCTTCATAACTCATCCCATGTAGTCCTGGAATCAGTCTAGTTGCTCTTCTCTGGACTTCTTCTAGCACTGCAATGTCATTTTTGTAGCCTGGAGACCAAAACTGCACACAGAACTCCAGACGATGCATCACCGGTGTGTTATAAAGCTTGAGCAGAACCTCCTGTGACTTGTACTCCACGCATCAAGGCGCTATATAACCTGACATTCTGTTAGCCTTCTTAATGGCTTCTGAACACTGTCTGGAAGTCAATAGCTTAGAGTCCACTATGACTCCTAAATCCTTCTCATAAGGTGGACTCTCAGTTTTATCCGACCGCCCATTGTGTATACAAACCTCACATTTTTACTTCCTATGTGTAATACTTTACATTTACTGACATTATAGTTCATCTGCCACAGATCTGCCCAAGCCTGTATGCTATCTGTCGATAGTGGAGTGGCATCCATGTCATGAAGAACTGCTTTGAGATTAAATGGATGCCCTACCCATTATTAGTATAGAGTTTCTAATAATTAGCTCAGAAAGTGTTGTGAAAGACACAGGGTGTTATCGAGTCCTAAATCCCGGACACAGCTGACCCGCACACACTCACAAGTTCAAATAACAGATTTTATTCTTTCAAATACCTTCTAAACAATATAGAATGTAAATAGATGGTGAATCCTTCATTAATCCTCTTCTTCTGCCAACTCTTCTTCCTCCTGCAAGTACAATGCAATACAATACAATTTATTTTTGTAGAGCCCAAAATCACACAAGAAGTGCCGAAATGGGCTTTAACAGGCCCTGCCTCTTGACAGCCCCCCAGCTTTGACTCTCTAAGAAGACAAGGAAAAACTGGAAGAAACCTTTGTAGGGAAAAAAATGGAAAAATGGCAATTCAAAGAGAGACCCCTTTCAAGGTAGGTTGGGCATACAGTGGGAGTCAATACAATACAATACACAGAACAGAAGTAATCTTCAATGCAATATAATAGTGCAATAATATTACAGGTACAGAGCAGAATTTAAAGGTAGATGATATCCCATAATATGATTTGGATTTGTTTAGAGTCCTGGAGACCTAGGCCATCAAGCTGCCTCCCCCTATTGGTCATTCCACAGCTGAGACAGTGCTGGACCAGCCAATCCGATGAAAGGACCTCTCCACCCCACGATTCCTGCGATCCTCCATCAGAGATGACTTTACCTTAAGCAGGCAAAACAACTTGGCAGGTGGGCCGTGGCACCAAGTGGCACATTTGAGTACTGAGAAGAGAAACAGAATAGGTGAGGGTTACTAACAAATTACAATAATCATGTTACTTGTGTTTTATTGCTAATGACTAACAACAGAGATGCAGCCTGCACAGTTAATCAGCAGCTCTAGTCAGGGTGTGCTAAACTGAAGTAGTGAGATTTGAAAGTTGAGACTGAAGGGGCATCTCTTATAGTAGCAGGCAGACCACACCACAGTTTAGGGGCCCTATAACTAAAAGCTCAACCTCCCACTGTTATTTTATTAATCCTTGGTATCATAAACAGGCCACCATCTTGAGATCTTAATGTGCGCTCTGGTTTGTAAGTCGTGATATGTTCAGACAATTAAGCCGGGCCTCTGCCATTTATGGTTTTATATGTTAAAAGGAGGATTTTGAAATCTGCCCTAAACTTAACTGGGAGCCAGTGTAAGGATTTAAGAACTGTTGTCCTCTGCCTCACAACTCCATCTCCAACTTACGTGAGGCAGAGCAGTCATCTTTAAACACGGCTCCCAGGAGTACTTCCAGTGTCTGCTCATGTCGAAGCACTTCCGGGTCAGGTGGAAGTCCCTAGAAGGCAAGGATAGCTCCACCCTGCAGCTCCCCCTGGTGGTAGGCATGGTATACCATAGAGCTGTAGCATGGGACTACACTTCCCAGCATGCTTGTGGGTTGAAAAGAATGGGCATTGACACAAGAATGCTGCCCTCCAGTGTATCAAAGAAGTATAGGCCCACTCCTCCCTTCTTTCTTCTGGCCTCCCTTTCTGGCAAGGGATCAGTTCTTGACCTGGTCATGATGGCCAGATGATCCCAGATGCTAGTAACAATAAAAATTGACATTAATATGGAAATAGTTGTCTGTATCCGTTTATCTGTTTTGTGATGGAGGATCCAAAGTAACAAAGAAATCAGACCTGCATTAAACGGCCTTTCCGCTTTGCTGATAGCCCTCCATTGCTTCTACTGTGAAAGCCACTGTGCTGTCCCAAAAACAAATTATGCCGTTCCTACTTTTGAGGGCCGTGTGATTTATTTCTTCTCCAGGTTTCAAATTCTGTTTTAGTCGCTCCTTCATTGTACTGTCAGAAAGCTCAAGAGCTGAAGAGTGGGCTTGGTCTCACAATAACAATCTGTCTTGCATATTTTAGTCACATTTAGAAACAAATACAATAAGCAAAAGTGTGAGATGTGTTGGAATTATGAAAACATACGAAAATGCTGTGCCTTGTGAAAACAGCAGCTCCGCACCTACAGCACAAAACCGAGGTGTTGTCATTCCTGTTTGGACCATATGGGCTTGTGTAAAAAAAATGCTCAGGATGAATCGAGTTTGAAGAAGAAAAAAAAATAAACGTTCATTTGTAAAATGAAAATACATTTGAGATTTAATATGAATGCCTGCACTTGAATCTCATAAACAGTATGTCTTTTATTTTATTTATTTATTTTTTTGGCTAAAATATAATGTTCCAAGACACCTCAAGTGACCGTACTGAAACCATTACGATATCCTGCTCCTGAGCCAGCAGCCCCCCAGGTAAGCTCCTACCACTTAAAATCTTCCTTCATGTCGCGCCACCTTGGGTGGTTGACAGACCATATATGTTTAGAGCTACATAGCATCCTGGTACTAAAGAGTCAAGAATTCCACGTGTTAACGATCATCTGAATACATTATTTTCTGAAACGCTGCCCCCACCTGGCAAAACAATGCACTTTCACTGGACCCCCACGACTTTGCAATCAGCTGGTCAAATAGCACATTAGGTTTTCATTCTCCGTGTTTATTGATTACCACCCACCTTAAGAAGGGGGATAATCTTACATCACACTACACACCTGCACCGGGTTGGCATGCTCTTTCAGATATGCCAATCAGTGCCTACGTAGTTGGCAGAGCTTCACAACTGAATAATCCTTCCATAAAGAAAAAGAAATGTTTTTAAAACATGCACCTTCTTCATCGATGGCTGCTTCACTAAACGCTTTCCACTTCAAAGCTGAATTTTAAAAACAATGACTCAGTGGCCTTCATGCTGGTCAATTACTTGTACATTTTCTGCCTGTTTTTGCTTTAAATTCATGTCATTTCTTTTAAAATGCATTTTGTTTTATGACACTGGCATGAAGTGAATATTGAGTTTGTATCTCAAATACAATTTGTGGCAGAACCTCCCATCTCAATAAGGAACTTTCTCTCTCCCTCTCCCACTGTCTCTTATTGTCCCTCTTTTGTGGGACATAATATGCCAACCAGACCTCACTAGGTATCTTGCTACTCAGCCAGCTGCCCCCCAGGTAAGCTCCTTCCACTTAAAATCTACCTCCATGTCATGACACCAACCTTTTGGTTTCCATTTAATAATAATAATAATCCATCCATCCATCCATTTTCCAACCCGCTGAATCCGAACACAGGGTCACAGGGGTCTGCTGGAGCCAATCCCAGCCAACACAGGGCACAAGGCAGGAACCAATCCCGGGCAGGGTGCCAACCCACTGCAGGACACACACAAACACACCTACACACCAAGCACACACTAGGGCCAATTTAGAATCGCCAATCCACCTGACCTGCATGTCTTTTGACTGTGGGAGGAAACCCACGCAGACACGGGGAGAACATGCAAACTCCACGCAGGGAGTTCCCCAGGTCCCCAGGTCTCCCAACTGCGAGGCAGCAGCGCTACACACTGCGCCACCGTGCCGCCCATAATAATAATTCATTAAATTTATATAGCACTTAATGGCTTATCAGAAAATGCTAGAAGATGCTTTGCAGAAGGTGTGGGTTAACCACCTCCATCATCATTACTGAATCTCTTCCTTCACTGAAGCTGACCTCAGAGCAGTTGGGGGGAGCAGGGGTCTGGCACGTGACCGAAATACCTGGAGAGCTCTGGTTGGCGTCTTATATCCCACAAAAGTAAGGCAAGAAAGGTCAAGAGGGAGAATGACCATACTGAAGCCGTTACGGAGCACATGTGAAGGAAAGGCAGGATGACTGACTCGGCCTGTGCCAAAGAGTTAACACTAGAATCCCCAAAGCCAACGAAAAAATTTTATAATCCTGGCCCACCTTAAATTCCTTTGCACCTCTCCATCAGCGTCTTTTGTTTTGTAAATGTGACGATCAGCACAAGCAGCAGGCAGCCTGCTATCCCATCTCCCCACCGCCATAGTCAACTCGTACACAAAGTTCTTCCAGCTCAAGTCTTGTTTCTCATGGTGAGAGGTGCCTGGAGTTGTATCGGGTAAATAATATATCGTTATTTGGAACACATGCATTTCATGTGTGTTCCGCATGTACAACAATCTGTGTAAATGTAGGATGACAGGAAATGCGAGAAATGCAAGAAATGTTGAACACATAGCTAAAACAAACTTTTTTCATGTGTTATTACTAAAGACAACATTTTGACAAGAAGTGTATAATGTGTGAAGACTGAAGTCCAAATATCAAATAAGCACTTTAACAAAACAAGTGCGCTTTAATTCAAAAATATAACCGAAAAAAAAAAGAAATCGGGTTAGGGTACAAATCAAATACAACCACTTTGGTGGTGCAGCGAACTGCTGACTCGCAATCAAGAGGTCGCGGTTTTGATTCTGGATGCTTCCCAGAATTACCATTTTGAGTAGTAAGCTGCTCTTTTTTTTACTATTAGACCATAAAAATATACATTTGATTTATGTACTTATGTACATTTATGTACTTAATTATGAGTCAGCAGTTCTTACCACTGCACCACCCAACCAGTCATATCAGCATCGTACCCTAACCTGATTTCTTTTTCTTCGGTTATATTCTTGAATACAAATGCACTTGTTTTGTTATATCTGTGTCTTTTGGGAAAGTGTTTACTTGATATTTGGACTTCAGTCTTCACACATTATACACTTCATGTCAAAATTTTGTCATTAGTACTATAACATGAAAAAAGTTTGTTTTAGTTACGTGTTCAACATTTCTTGCATTTCTTGAATTTCCTGTTATCCTGCACTTACGCAGATTGTTGTAGACACGGAACACACATGAAATGCATGTGTTCCAAATAACGATATATTATTTACCCGATACAACTCCAGGCACCTCACACCGAGATAAACACACTTGAGCTGGGAGGAATTTGTGTACAATAAGCTGCGTCCGTGGGGGAGATGGGATAGTTGGCTGCCTGCTGCTTGTGCTGATTGTTACATTTACAAAACAAAAGACGCTGATGGCGAGGTGCGAAGGCATTTAAGGTGGCCTGGGATTACAAATTTATTCGTAGGCTTCAGGGATTCTAGTGTTAAGGGTCCTTAGGCTGTCTGCTTCTCACAGCGGACCTTACTTCATGAGGTTCTCATTATCCATCAGGTTCTCAATTCTCATCCCTTGCTACATCTTTTTGCCTCTTTTTGTTGCCTTTCCACTTGTCCCTTTCCCTTGTAATTGTTAATTATTTCCACTCAAATGTGGAGATAAAAGGGTTGAGGCCTCATATGAAATCAAAGCTCCCAGGTGCTGTAACAATTAGTGTTGCAGTCACCTGAGGGAAATATCAAAGACCCCTTTTTGCCTCAGCTCCTTGCTGTGGCATTGCCTTCAGCGTCCTGTTCTTTGAAGAAGATGGCCAGGTAGGTGTGGAGAAAGGAAAAAGACAAAGAACTGTGCATCATGTGTTCTGCAAGAGAGGTGATCTGTTGAAAGGTATTTCCTTTAATAAAGGGTATTATTTGCAACCCAGATTGATCTTTGACACGAGGGCCAATTTCAAATTCACCTAATGTGCATGTCTTTGGACAGTGGGAGGAAACCCACACAGGGAGGACTTGGGACGCAAAGCCTGATCTTGTTATGGTGAGACAGTAGTGCTATCACTGCAACACTGTGCCACCCTGAAAATAATCAATAGACCTTTAATCATTAAAAATCTAATTCAAAGAATTAGAGGCAATGCAGCAGCAATATGGGGTCTTCAATAGTTCCCTCAGGTGACCGCAACACCAATTGCTGCAGCACCTGAGGGCTTTAATTTCATATGAGGCCTCATTGATTTTATCTCCACATTCAAGTGGAAATAATTAACAATTATAAGGGAAAGTATAAAGATGCAGCAAGGGATGAGGAATGGATGAGAACCTGTGAAATAATAACATCATGAAGTCAAGTCAGCTGTGAGGGTCCCTTTAGCTCAGGCTTAGTCAGTCATCCTGCCTTTCCTTCACATGTGCTCCATAATGGCTTCAGTATGGTCTCTCCCCCTCTTCACCTTTCCTGCCTCTCTTTTGTGGGGCAAAGATGCCAACCAGAGCTCTTCAGGTATTTCGGTCCTGAGCCAGACCCCCGCTCCCCCCAACTGCCCTGAGGTCAGCTACAGTGAAGAAAGATTCAGTGACAATAATGGAGGTGGTTAACTCACACCTTCTGCCAACCATCTTCTAGCATCACCTGATAAGCCATTACATGGAACCCAAAAGGTTGGTGTCATGACATGGAGGTAGATTTTAAGTGGAAGGAGCTTACCTGGGGGGCAGCTGGCTCAGTAGCAAGACATCTAGTGAGGTCTAGTTGGCATATTATGCCCAACAAAAGAGGGGCAATAAGGTTGGAGAGAGAGAATGGGAGAGGGTGAGAAACAAAGTTCCATATTTAGAATGGAGGTTCTTCCACAAATTGAATTTGAGATACAAAACGCAGTATTCTTTTCATGCCAAACTCACAAAACAAAATGCACAAAATGCATTTTAAAAGAAATGACATGAATTTAAAGGACACACAGGCAGAAAATGTACAAGTAATTGACCAGCAGGAAGGCCACTGAGTCACTGTTTTTAAAATTCAGCTTTGAAGTGGAAAGCGTTTAGTGCAGAAGCCATCGATGAAGAAGGTGCATGTTTTAAAAACATTTCTTTTTTTTATGGAAGGGTTATTGAGTTGTGAAGCTCTGCCAACTACGTAGGCACTGATTGGCATATCTGAAAGAGTATACCAACCCGGCGCAGTGTGTAGTGTGATGTAATAATTATCCCCCTTCTTAAGGTGGGCGGTAATCAATAAACACAGAGAATGAAAATCTAATGTGCTATTTGACCAGCTGATTGCAAAGTCGCGGGGGTCCAGTGCAAACGCATTGTTTCACCACTTGGGGGTAGCGTTTAAGACAATAATGTATTCAGAAAATTGTTAACACATTGAACTCTTGACTCATTATTACCAGGATGCATAAATGATAAGTAATGAACTCTGTCAAAACTCATAAAAATTAAAAGCTACTAGGGGGCTTTGCCCCCTGCTCACTTCGCTTGACAACCCCTGGGCCTGCATTACACTGTAGCCTCTTTGCGGTTCAGCAGCTCGAGTATTGGGATGTGGATGTACAATTTAAACAGATTGTTATTTTCATGCGACATATGTCACATATGTGACATATGCATAATAGAACTAACTATTTTACATTACAGCGAGTAATTAACCATATTAAAAAATAGTAAAACGTAATAATTTGAAAGAAAATTATGTTTCATGTTGCGTTAGAGGTATTCGTTGCATAATACGATTTCATTCTGTTTGCCTTTGAAATTAACACGCAAATACTTTTTAAACTTACACTTTTACTGTAAAACTTCAGTAAAAACAACTTTTTGAATTAAATTTTCGTCAATATCGCTTTGAATTTTGATTCTGTGTTTGGACTTACATCGTGACAACGTAACGTAATAACTGCCCGTGAGTGAATATCGTTTCTTTTTCTCTAATAAATAAAATGACTTTTTCAAATGTTTGTCTCATATCAAGATCTCCTTTGGTGTCTAATGTTATCCGCGGAAGATTTAGTACATTACCTTTCTTGAATACGTCCTTCTTTCTACAGTAATTCATGCAGAGGAAGACCAGACAGTGTTAACGGTTGTAGATATTCTTTGTGATATTGTAAGTTGATGTGTTCATCTTCCGCACCATCACCACCAACTGTTTCCATCCATCCATCCATTTTCCAACCCACTGAATCCAAACACAGGGTCACGGGGGTCTGCTGGAGCCAATCCCAGCCAACACAGGGCACAAGGCAGGAGCGAATCCCGGGCAGGGTGCCAACCCACCGCAGACCAACTGTTTCAGCATAGTCTATTGATATGCATTTAACCAATTTGATGTGTAACCGATCGACATTTTTGGCATTAATTCGTTTGACTTCATCGTTTCTCGGTGCTAGGATTGCCCGTGTACTCATTTCTTCTGTTGATAACCCTTCGTGATGAAATTCTTCAATAAGATTTGGACATAATAAGTATTCTTTAATTAAAGTATGGAAAACGTAAAAATTTATAAGACCGGAGAGAGCAGGAAGTATGTCTGACAAAAGCATTCACACGAATGAGAGGTGAGAGGACCGCAGGTGTTGTTGAATATAATTGAGAGGAGGGCGAGACTTGAACAAATCTCATGGCCAAAGTCTCGTCTTGCATCACAAGAAGTCCCGTCTTGTCACAGGATTTTTTTATATAATAGAGAGATGTATTAAGAAAACAAATGGCTTTATTTTTAACAGTAGCACTGTGAAAAGGCTGAAAATGTAAATAAATCCAAAGAAAAATGTTAAGAAACTGTTAATTACGTTATTTTCACCAGTAACATGACTAAAAGCCTGCATTTTGAATGAGAGTCCTTGAAGCCCTGGCACCTCGCAGAGTGCAGACTTACAGTAGAAGCATGCATGCTGCAAATATAACACGTTTCTTTCACGCTTGGTGCACACAACTCGTTTGGTATTTGGTAACTGTTTGTGCTCAGTGGGCCACAAAATATCCTGACAGTTGTGACAAGTTGGGCACGTTGTGATAAAGAAATGCCTTAGGGGCAGCTATTGGCATCACCACCAGAGCCTACAGTTTCCATATTGTCCAACTGATTGCCAACGTTATTATTGTCAAAATATTTATTTTATTTATTGTTTCAGCAGCTATATTTTGATGATGACATAACTACAAATTGACTATTACTCTATTTTATGCTAGCTATTAACGATTCAGTGGCTGTCCACTAGATGGCAGTACTGTGGTATGTACCTGAGATGTGGCAGCAGAGATTGCCAGCAATTTGGCTGAGCCTTTAGTGGCGGTATACTGAATCACAAGTTCTCTCGTATGTTGTGCCTTGACAGGCTCAGTGAGATACGAGTTAACTCATATTTCACGTTCAGAGTATTAAGTGCAGGGATGCACCTTTAGAAATTGAATTGTTTCACTTAGTGGTGGCAGAATTCAAGAAAGTAATCGTTAAGGGACAAACAAATTGTGAATAGCAAAAATATCAGGTGATAGCAATGGAAACAACATGTAGCTGGGGACAAGAAATAAATTCATAACCAGGAAGTCAAAATCAACCGACAACACTCAAGCCAAGATGCGATGCAGAAATGTTCCATTCACATTTATTACTAGTGTTGGTCAGCAAGTGTTTTTTGCAGTGAATATTCTATGTCCTTTTTTCACCAAATATTTTTCTGAAAATCCTCAGTGCAGCCAGCTTAGGTGATTTTTTTTTCCCCAGCATCCCATGATGCTTTGCGAAGCCAGCATAACACCACAGAGCTGTAGCAGTGAGCTGCAAAACTTTCACGCATGCATACTGAAAGATTGTTGCCCGATCTGCTTTGAACATTCATAATGTTATGACCCGATTAAGACACATGCGTTTAAAAAATTAAAAAATAAAAAAATTACAGTAGTTTCATTTGTGGGGTACATTGGCTAACTATAATGAGAATATTATGAGTACTGCCACCGAATATGTAACACTTATCCCTGTGTGTTGGCTCAGTTTCTCGCGCAGCACCACATGGCTAATTATACATGAATAATTATAGTCAAAATAAGCCTGGAAGGAGCACTGTCCTCCCCTTCTCATATTACAGTGAGAACCTGTGAAATAGTAACAAAAGATTTATTACTATTTTATTTTCTTGATGGGATAAGAAAGTGCTCAGACAGCTATTTTTAAAGGGTCTTGGTCTGACTGATTTGGTCTGCACCAGAGGGCAATCTGCAACCAAGTAGTGCGATAGACAGTAGGACTTTATGGACTTTCAAAATTCAACTTGATATTATTTTAGAAGAATTAAGTGGATAGGACTGGCAAGCTTTGTGGGGCAGAGTGGCCTGCTCTCATCTAGATTGTTCTAATGTTCTATTCTTATCATAAGAGACATTGGGAGAACATGCAGCTCAACAGATGTGTGGATGACTAACACAACAATCACACTGATATTTGCCATTTTGTCAAGTACAGCTGTTTCCTCTCGGCCCCATGTGCAATATTTTGACACATTCTTTTGTTTCGCTTTAAAAATTTGCAGCTCAAATTAATGTATATTTTTTAACACACCGACTGCATGTGATAGACTGACAAAAAAGAGCCTCGTTCTCAGGTGTTTATTGATGATCACACTCCTCGGGAGTGTAGAAGTCTTATCACACTCCTACAAAGGCTTTGTTCATTTTTTTTTTCCTGTACGCGTACAACGGCTGTGACTTTGGCAGAGCTTTACGACGGAGAATTCCTTTCATTAAAAATCTTTTCATATTTTCTTTTTTTTTTTGATCTACTGGCTGCATTGTTAAGCTCTTTACCTACAGCTCCGATTCTTACTTTTCCTCATGTGACACCAAATGTTGGTTTTGTTGTGCTTCATTTAAAAAATGTTTTTCGTTGTCGCATGCATTATGATGGGGATGGTGTGTTTGTGATACGGTGGGGAGTTCAGATACGATGTTTAATGTAATGGCCAAAACAGCTCAATTGGGGTCTACTCAGACCTTTCAACTGACTTCAGGGAGTGCAATGCCTTCTTAGCAAACTCTACCCAAGGTGTCATGTGCCCATTTTCGCCTTCCAATGTCATTATAAAGCTGCAAGTGGTGAAGCACCTGGGCAACAGTTGCTGTCTGCACAATCTCTTTAATATGACCCGCTGTATCTTGTTACTCCTTCAGAGGTCTCTTGGTGGCCTCCCCTACCAGGTTTCTTCTTGCTCTGTCACTCGGTTTTTGTGGACAGCTTGGCTCCAGAAGATTTCCATCTCTGCCCTGCTCTTTCCATTTTCTAATGATTGATTTAGCTGGATATCCAGTGACTTGGAGAGTCTCTTGTCTCCATCCTCTAATTTGTGATTTTCAGTCACCTTTTAATGGAGTTGCTTGGGGTGTTCTGTTGTCTTTATTGTGTTGGTTCGGCCAGCAAATTGACTCTCCACAAGCTGGCACCTCCATATTCACATGCATTTAGACAACAATCACCTTACATCCAGACGGTGAACTCCAATGAACTAATCGTGTGACTTCTAAAGCCAATTAGCTGCACCAGCAATGATTTAGGGCTTTCATATTATTTTCATATTATTTTGGTTGTTTTGTGTTTGTAAATACACCACTTTGCAGAGATTTGTTTTCACCTTGCCATTAAATGGTCTTTTACAGTTGATCAGAGTCAAAAAGAACAAATTAAATCAAATGGGATTCAATGTTGTAGATACAATAAAATGTGAAAACTTCCAAGGGGGTGACAACTTTTTATAGGCAATCTAATATTTATGAAAAATATTGAAAAAATATCAGTAAGGGGATGGGAAGACCAGCTCTAGTTATTGGAACTGACAGATAGATAGATAGATAGATAGATAGATAGATAGATAGATAGATAGATAGATAGATAGATAGATAGATAGATAGATAGATAGATAGATAGATAGATAGATAGATAGATAGATAGATATGAAAGGCACTATATAGCAGAGATAGATAGATAGATAGATAGATAGATAGATAGATAGATAGATAGATAGATAGATAGATAGATAGATAGATAGATAGATAGATAGATAGATAGAGTGAAAGGAACTATATGATAGATAGATAGATAGATAGATAGATAGATAGATAGATAGATAGATAGATAGATAGATAGATAGAGTTTAGTTAGGTACGAAGGATAAGATAGATAGATAGATAGATAGATAGATAGATAGATAGATAGATAGATAGATAGATAGATAGATAGATAGATAGATAGATAGATAGATAGATAGATAGGAAATGCACTATATGATAGATAGATAGATAGATAGATAGATAGATAGATAGATAGATAGATAGATAGATAGATAGATAGATAGATAGATAGATAGATAGATAGATAGATAGATAGATAGAACTTAATTTGTTCCCAGGGGAAACTTTGCCTTTTTACAGATGCCCAATACATACTTAGATGAATATTTAACTGTAACTGAGTCTGACTTCTTCATTAGCTTGTTGACTTGGTGGGCTTCAGTTGAAGTGATGTTGTTACCAGGCCAGCACACCACAGTGTAGTGCAGAAGATCACAATGACTATCATTTAACCCCTATACTCGGTCTCATCCCCCTTGTAAATACTCTCCATCACAGAATATCCACAAGTGACATGACTTGGTGTCATATGTATAGTCCAAGGTGTACAGGGTGAAGAGTAAAGGAGATGGGCCTGTTCCCTTGTGGTGTTATGGCTCCTGCCACTCCAGTGTTGCTCACACCCATGTCTGACACAGAGCCCTTGAACCTCTCAAACTGGGGTCTGCCTGACAGATAGTCCACTATGCAGGTCACCATAAGATCTTCCACCTGTATATCCCTTAGCTCGCCCCTTTCTCATATTGGCGTAAAGTGTAGTTTTTCCAAGAGGAAGAAATCCAAAAGGCCATTGTCTGAGTTCTAGGGGAGGAGGTTAGTGTAGATAATGTGAAAGATGAGGGTATAATATTGTTTTGGAGTCTGGCACCATGTACCACAAATCAGATTAAATAATGACACAAGCACTGATAGAGTAACAATGGAATTGCTATCTGGGATATGCCTAGAGGGAAGTCATAAGACAGTGGGGCATCAAACTGGCAAATCTGGATGTGGAGTTAGGAGAGCACACATCGGTAGCATCTGTATGAAGCTGAAGAGCGGAGGAAGGAGTGAGGAGCTTTCTATTTTAGATCAAAACAGCATGCATGAACTCTTTTGGCATCCACTCTAAATGTAAAGAGATAAGTTAAAAGAAAAAGTTGTACTTCATTTAAAAAATGTTTTCCACTGCTTGTCAGCGATTCATGAATAAAATATGCTGTAGGAAAAGACTCCAAATGGCCATTTTATAACCCCTTCATCTACATCAGGCCTAAGTGATCCTGGTAAATAGACAAGAACATTTTACCAATGCAAAAAAAAATTGTTTATATATCAGCACCTACTAAGATAGAGATGGGGGCAGGGGGCAATGCCACTGCAAAAAAGAGTGGCAAAGGCCGGCCCATAAATCACACCAAAGTCCTAACTACTGTAGCACCAGTGAGTCACTGGAAAAACTACAAACTCTGCTCCCACCCACATTAGAGGGGATTCAGAAAGTATTCAGAGCCCTTCAACCTTCGGCACACTTTATTATACAGTCATGGCCAAAAGTTTTGAGAATGACCCAAGTGTTGGTTTTCACAAAGTTTGCTGCTTCAGTGTTTTTAGATCTTTTTGTCAGATGTTTCTGTGGTGTACTGAAGTAGAATTACAAACATTTCAAGCATATCTATCTATAGGCCAGAAGTCCACATGACCATCATCATCAAGTTCTTCAATGAGAACCCTGAATACCATAAGGACTGATTGATGTTACGTAGAATGCACGGAGGGGGCTGGGTGGTCTCGTGACCTCAGAACCCCTGCAGATTTTGTTTTTTTCTCCAGCCGTCTGGAGTTTTTTTGTTTTTTTCTGTCCTCCCTGGCCCTCGGACCTTACTCTTATTCTATGTTAATTAGTGTTCCTTAACTGTAATTCTTATTTATTTTGTCTTTATTCTCTATCTTCATCCTGTAAAGCACTTTGAGCTACATCATTTGTATGAAAATGTGCTACAGAAATAAAAGTTGTTGTTGTTGTTTTGTGGACTTTGCATGTTCTCCCTGTGTCCTCGTGGGTTTACCTCCTGCTACAAGAGTGCTGCCCTCACATCCCTGACACCCCTGTGTGTGTATGTGTGTCAGATTAATTGGCTCCATAGGGGCCTGTCACTCCACCATGGGTTGGCCCCCCGCCTTGGGCCAATGCTGCTGGAATAGACAGAACCTGCCAGGTCTAAAGAGGATTAAGTCGGCTGGGAACGTTAAGATGCATTAGACATTACAGTACACCCAGGGATGAAAAAAGTTTTTATTTTATATATTTTTTTACATTTTTTATTTCTTTGGCAGCTGGGATTGTCTATGTTGGTTGAAGTCTGCTGCTGTGCCTTTAGCAATAAAGATAGAAGTGCTGGCACTGCCCCCAAGTCAAACTTAGACGTGCTTTTCTTTCCACGTACTGAATGATTTAGGAGAGAGACATGACCAGGGGTGAAACAGAAAAGTATATGTAAGAAATAAATAAATAAATTTTTAAAAAGTACCCCTAGGAAAAAAAAACACCAAGTGTTAACTATTTCACACTCAGCATGTTCCTTATCAGTTGTGAGACGAGCGACTTAAAGTGGGGGTCTTGTTCCTGGAGGGCATCAGTGGCTCTGGGGTTTCATTAGAATTCAGTGCTTGTCGCTAATGAAAAGTGCCATTTAATGAGATGTAACCTAACATATTACAGTTACAAGCCTGCTTGATGACATTTTAGGCTCCCTTGGTGGCACTAGAGACATAATGAGGAGCAAAGTGGCACAAGTGTCCGGCTATCACAAGGCCACCACTACCAAGGAGCTGCCAGTGAACCTAACGTGCTTGTCTTTGGATGGTGGGAGGAAAACGGCAATACCTGGTAAGAGACCCTCTTGGAGACCCTGAGAGCTTGTAAATGCCACACGGACAAGTGTCTGTGCTCAAACAGTGGCATTATGTAGATAGATAGATAGATAGATAGATAGATAGATAGATAGATAGATAGATAGATAGATAGATAGATAGATAGATAGATAGATAGATAGATAGATAGATAGATAGATAGATAGATAGATAGATACTTTATTAATCCCAAGGGGAAATTCACTTACTCCAGCAGCACCTTACTGATACAAAAAAACAATATTAAATTAAAGATTGATAACAATGCAGGTAAAAACAGACAATAACTTTGTATAATGTTAAATGTTAACGTTTACCCCCTCTGGTGGAATTGAACAGTCACATAGTGTGGTGGAGGAACGATCTCCTCAGTCTGTCAGTGGAACAGGACGGTGACAGCAGTCTGTCGCTGAAGCTGCTCCTCTGTCTGGAGATGATACTGTTTAGTGGATATGCAGTGGATTCTCCATGATTGACAGGAGTCTGCTCAGCGCCCTTCGCTCTGCCACGAATGTTAAACTGTCCAGCTCTATGCCTACAATAGAGCCTGCCTTCCTCACCAGTTTGTCCAGGCGTGAAGCGTCCCTCTTCTTTATGCTGCCTCCCCAGCACACCACCGCGTAGAAGAGGGCGCTCGCCACAACCGTCTGATAGAACATCTGCAGCATCTTATTGCAGATGTTGAAGGACGCCAGCCTTCTAAGGAAGTATAGCCAGCTCTGTCCTCTCTTGCACAGAGCATCAGTATTGGCAGTCCAGTCTAATTTATCATCCAGCTGCACTCCCAGATATTTATAGGTCTGCACCATCTGCACACAGTCACCTCTGATGATCACGGGGTCCATGAGGGGTCTGGGTCTCCTAAAATCCACCACCAGCTCCTTGGCTTTGCTGGTGTTCAGGTGTAGGTGGTTTGAGTCGCACCATTTAACAAAGTTATTGATTAGGTCCCTATACTCCTCCTCCTGCCCACTCCTGATGCAGCCCACGATAGCAGTGTCATCAGCGAACTTTTGCACGTGGCAGGACTCCGAGTTGTATTGGAAGTCCGATGTATATAGGCTGGACAGGATCGGAGACAGTACAGTCCCCTGTGGCGCTCCTGTGTTGCTGACCACAATGTCAGACCTGCAGTTCCCGAGACGCACATACTGAGGTCTGTCTTTAAGATAGTCCACGATCCATGCCACCAGGTATGAATCTACTCCCATCTGTCAGCTTGTCCCTAAGGAGCAGAGGTTGGATGGTGTTGAAGTCTAGAAAAATAATTCTTACAGCACCACTGCCTCTGTCCAAGTGGGAGAGGGATCGATGTAGCATATAGATGATGGCATCCTCCGCTCCCACCTTCTCCTGATATGCAAACTGCAGAGGGTCAAGGGCATGGCGGACCTGTCGCCTCAGGTGGTGAAGCAGCAGCCTCTCCATGGTCTTCATCACATGTGATGTCAGAGCAACAGGCCGGAAGTCATTCAGCTCACTAGGATGTGATACCTTTGGGACTGGGGTGATGCAAGATGTTTTCCAAAGCCTCGGGACTCTCCCTTGTTCCAGGCTCAGGTTGAAGATGCGCTGTAGAGGACCCCCCAGCTCCGATGCACAGACCTTCAGCAGTTGTGGCGATACTCCATCCATTATGTCCACGATAGAGCTGTGTGGTACACCAGTACTGAAACAAAAATAACAAATTTAAAATGGAATGGTGCCAGCATTTGGGAATTTTCACTCCCGGAAGGAAATGTCAGCTCTCCTCTCAATCCACACGCGCACACTTTGTGGAAAAACGTCCATTTCGTAGACTTCATGAAACGAAACGGCAATTTTTGACGTGATTTGGACTTGGCTGTCAAGAGGGAAACGATGCCTAGTGTGACACAGTGGTGCGGCACCCCAAAGAAGCTGGAATTAAGAGGGCGGGTCGTGTTTTGGAGTTATCTGTTATATTCCCTATTTAATTATCCCGTCTGTGAATGGCTCCCGCACAATGCAGATGCCATAGGCTTTTTTTTTTTTTCCTGGAAATGCATATCTTGGTTATCTTTTACATACAAAAGCTCATTTCATTTTACAAGCGTTAGCCTGCAAATCAGAAAAGTAATAAAAGGATCGACCGACATAACTGAATACCTAGAAAGTACTACAAGGCTGCTTTGAATAGGAAAGCGAAGCATGCATTAAAGGCAAACTGTAAATCTAAATGCCGCGCACACTCTGCTTCACTGTACGGGGGTGCTTTTTATCTCTTGCCAACCAATCTGCCTTTGCTGGCATCAAGGACGCCATTCTGGCCCTGACGCATCAGCCTTGGGTCTGACAGCTCAAGCGAAATGACATAAAGAAGCCCAATAAGGAAATATATTGCCCTCCTCCGTGTCCAAATGGTGCCAGGACTTTGTCTTCTGTAGGGCACGGCCCTGCGTGGGCTCTTATGCTTGGGGTTACTGAAACTTTTGAATCTGAGGACCCTAATTAGAAAATCGGTACCATACTTGGACCCAAGGAGAGGATTATCATCATAATGACTGCAGAGTCATAAAGAGACCAATAACATCGTCCATATAATAAAAACGTGTAAACGTTTTAGCGTCCTTTCCAGCGGGTTTCTTACATCCAGCAGCCATACCACCTGCACTTCAGAAGAGGTCATCCGCCTGAAGTTAAGATTGTTTGGGCTTGGCCAGTACTTGGATGGGAGACCATCTAGGAAAAAGCTGCTGGAAGAGGTGTTGGTGAGGCCAGCAGGGGGCGCTTACCCCATGGTCTGAATGTGGATCCCAAAGCCCCACTGCATTGATGTAAAAATGGTGCTGTCCTTAGGATGAGATGTAAAACCAAGGAGCGGACTCTCTGTGATCAGTAATTCTGGTTTTTAGATATTATTTCTGTTAAAATTTTGTTTTATTTATTGAGCTTCTGTAAAAGTGAAACGTCCCCTTTATCATTCCAACAGATGACGGGCATTTATAGTAATAAAATGTTTTGCATTGGTCATTCCAACAGATGACGTATCACAATCATTTGTAGGAGTAAAATCTATCATACTTTAAATGTAACAGGGTTACATACAGACCTTCAAGGGTTAATAACTAGCCAGAGGGAGGGCTCAAAAGGAGTGATGTCAGAATGGCCCCGCCTCTTGAGGCTCCTCCCACAACACACAAGGAATAGTAGCATATTGAAAGGGACAATGCACAATTGTGACCATAACATCCACCCATCCATTATCCAACCCGCTATATCCTAACTACAGGGTCACGTGGGTCTGCTGGAACCAATCCCAGCCAACACAGGGTGCAAGGCAGGAAACAAATCCCGGGCAGGGTGCCATCCCACCGCAGGGCACACACACCCACACACCAAGCACACACTAGGACAATTTAGGATCGCCAATGAACATAACCTGCATGTCTTTGGACTGTGGGAGGAAACCCACGCAGACACGGGGAGAACATGCAAACTTCACGCAGGGAGGACCCGGGAAGTGAACCTGAGTCTCCTAACTGCAAGGCAGTAGCGCTACCCACTGTGCCACCATGCCACCCCATGACCATAACATAACCAAAAATATAGCAAATGATCATTTAATAAATAATAGTCCTTTTCTAATCCGCTTAGTCCTACACAGGGTCACAGGGGTCTGCTGGAGCCTGTCCCAGTTAGCATAATGTATAAGGCAGGGAATAAACCCTGGACAGGGTTGCCAGTCCATCACAGGGCAAACACATACCAACCACACACTGTGGGCAATTTAAGAAATGCCAATTCAACCAACCTGCACATCTTTGGACTGTGGGGGGAAACCCACTCAGACACAGAAAGAACTTGCAAGCTCCACGCAGGGAGGACCCGAGACACGAACCCTGGGTCTTACTGTGATGCAGCAGCACTACCACTGCACTTTACTGTGCCACCATAAAAAAATTAATAAACAAACTTAAAATAGACAGACCCTCACATTACAGACACCAGGACTAGAGTTACACACCCTTTTATAGAACAGTTTTGGGGTTGCACAGTGCCCCCAGTTGTTTTGGAGAAATGCATACACATCAATCTATTTTAACCCGGTGCCCACTTCTATATTGGGCCATTCTTCTATATTGGCATTTTGCATAGTATGTAAGGGTGGTACTCAATCCTCTTCCACGCCACCCCACCTGCTTGCATTTTTGACTGTGAAACTATCAAAGAACATTCAAGCCACCATCCCACCTGTAGAGCGTCAGTGTGCCAACAGGTGCCATGGCCCTGCGTTACAGCGGTAAAGCATCTGATGGCATTGCACTTTGCCTAATTCTATTACCGCATCTCGGAAAGCGGCTTTGGAGAAGACGCTGCAGAACGTGTCACTGACTCTTATGAATATTTACAGGAGGAATTACCTTGAACAGAAGACATAACCTGTTAAATCTGTCGGGCTATTGCATGTGGCATCATTCCATATCCATATTATTAGGCGCGAAAGTAAAGAGAAACAAATGAGTGTATTTCACAGATATAGCATTTGAATTTTCTCGCTATAAATAAACACATGCGCTACTGAGCATATTTTCCATTAAGGCTGACCCTCTAAATGAATGCATTAGTCAAGCCTCCCACCTAACAACATGCTGAAAAGTCTTCCAGTGGATTTCCAATGTGACACCTTACAAGAATGTGGCATTTTAGAGTTCATCATTTGCTGAATTATTCATTACAAAATAAATCATATGCAAGCAAATAACAGTCTTCTCACCTCAGCCCCAGTTTATAAACTCCAACTGTCACGTTTATATAACCAGCCGTCTATAAACAGTTTTACTGAAGAGCCGCGCGCCGACACACACTCGAGAGCGCGCGCGCGCGCACGCATGCACGCACGTGCACCAACACCAAATCATCACTTGTCAGATTCTTAAAATATAATAAGAATAATAATAAAAATAAGGCATGCAACCACAGAAACATTTTTTTTTTGTTAATATGCGTCTCTCCTCCCAACTTTCATGGAGACCACTACAAGCCGCAGCCTTTAAATAATTTAAACGCTTGTTAAAGAAACCCGTAAATTGTCTATTTGAAAATAAAAAAAATCAAAAAGAAGCAATTTCTGTAAAGTGTCCAATTATCGGCTTTTCTATGCCGGTTTGTTTTCTTTTGCATTTGCTTTCCCCTTTTTTTGCTGTTTGCTTTCATGTTCTACATAAAATAAAACGCGGTCTGGTCTGATAAAGACATGAAGAACAGAAGGGAGGCGAAAGCAAGACGGTGACGGTGCGGAGACTTGGAACGAGCTGCTGTAAAGGAAAAAATAAAAATAAAAAATATATACATATATAATATAAATATATATATATATTGTCTGTTTACAATTTGTAATGCAAATTCTATTCATAGGTCTAAATCTGATTTCATAAATATGCATTGACTACTTGTGTTCTACTCCTGCAATATGCAAATGATATGTAAATGCTCCCCAGGTCTTGCCTCTCCTTGCTTAGCTAACTCCATTTGGACCATGATAGGGAGATGAGCGCAATGATGGCCGTCATCTGGGCTCAGATATGGGGTGAGCTCTGGTGGATGCCAAGGGCAAACAGAGATACCCGTCGAAACAAAAAAAAAAAAATGAGTAACCGTATTCTTTTATGGTGTGTAGTTATGACTGTTGCCTGGCAGAGAATGACAATCCTAGCCATTTACACCAAAAACAGGATTACCAAAATATTTTAAATATTTTAAGGTATGGAATAATTTAAATCGAGAATGATAAGGGGGATGAGGCAGAGGGGGAATTTGAGGGTATTTGGTGCAAAACGATTGTCTGCAACTACAACAAAACCAAGAAACGGCTTATTGAGCCTCTATGCATTGCATTTGTCATTCCAACAGATGACGCATCACAAATATTTGTCAGAATAAAATATAGCATAACTATAATACCAGGCTCTGTCACTTGCAGAAATTCTTAGATGGTTTGAAACTGACAGGGCGTAGCGATAAGGCGGATGAGACAGAGGAGAGGAATTGTCTGCAACTCTCCACACCTTCACGTCATCTACGACTCTTCTGATGGTTAGTGCAGTTTGCTATGCTGTGGTGTGCCGGGCTGGGGACATCAATTCAAGGGAGGATCACCAAATCAACACGCTAATTAAAAGGACAGGCTCTGTTATGGGACGCACTCTGGAAACCCTGGAAGTCGTAGCAAAGGAGAGAATGAAAACAAAACTGAGTGCCATTATGAACAAAACTGCACATCCTCTCTGTGACACACAACACTGAGGACTTTCAGGCAGTGAATTGTTCAGCAGAAGTGTGTCAGGAAACAACAAAAAACTGTGACTGTGACTGTGACTGCTCTTTTTATCTTTAGCCAAGTCAGAGGTATCTGTTTTATTAGCAATTATGGTTTTTAGGTATTATTAAAATTTCTACATTTGTTTTATTTATTGAGCTTCTGTAAAACATTTCTGTCTTTTTAGTTTTCTTTCTTTCTAGTCATTCTGGTGTATATTTGTTGTTTGTCATAATATAATAAAAATAATATCCATCCATCCAGTTATATCCTAACTACAGGGTCACGGGGGTCTGCTGGAGCCAATCCCAGCCAACACAGGGCGCAAGGCAGGAAACAAACCCTGGGCAGGGCGCCAGCCCACTGCAGGGCACACACACACACACCAAGCACACACACTAGGGACAATTTAGGATTGCCAATGCACCAAACCTGCATGTCTTTGGACTGTGGGAGGAAACCGGAGTACCTGGAGGAAACCCACGCAGACACGGGGAGAACATGCAAACTCCACGCAGGGAGGACCCAGGAAGCAAACCCAGGTCTCCTAACTATGAGGCAGCAGCGCTACCCATGGCGCCACCATGCCACCCAAAAATAATATTTATTTATTCATTTATTTATTGAGTTTCTGTAAAAAGACACATTTCCTCTTGGGGTCAAGTAAAATACTATCTATCTATCTATCTATCTATCTATCTATCTATCTATCTATCTATCTATCTATCTATCTATCTATCTATCTATCTATCTATCTATCTATCTATCTGTTATATAGTGCCTTTCTATCTATCTATCTATCTATCTATCTATCTATCTATCTATCTATCTATCTATCTATCTATCTATCTATCTATCTATCTAATCTTGCCAACTACTCTATCTATCTATCTATCTATCTATCTATCTATCTATCTATCTATCTATCTATCTATCTATCTATCTATCTAATCTTGCCAACTACTCTATCTATCTATCTATCTATCTATCTATCTATCTATCTATCTATCTATCTATCTATCTATCTATCTATCTATCTATCTATCTATCTAATCTTGCCAACTACTCTATCTATCTATCTATCTATCTATCTATCTATCTATCTATCTATCTATCTATCTATCTATCTATCTATCTATCTATCTATCTATCTATCTATCTATCTATCTATCATCTAATCTTGCCAATCTATCTATCTATCTATCTATCTATCTATCTATCTATCTATCTATCTATCTATCTATCTATCTATCTATCTATCTATCTATCTATCTATCTATCTATCTATCTATCTATCATCTAATCTTGCCAATTAATCTATCTATCTATCTATCTATCTATCTATCTATCTATCTATCTATCTATCTATCTATCTATCTATCTATCTATCCTATTTTTAAAATTATTATTTAATTGTTTGACTTGTAACTTTAAACTGTGGAGCAGACAAATAAATCATACAAATATGCGTCTTTGTCCCAAACATTACGGAGAGCGCCGTATGTCCCGTGCCAGTTTATAAACCCTCTGCTGTACCGCAAAACTAAAGCACTGGCAGGTTTAGTAGTGCTGTGAAAAAAAGAAAAAGAAAAGAGAAGGTCTGGAATTGCGAGCAGCAGCTGAAAGTGTCCTCTGATTGTGGAGTCTCTGCTCTGAGTCATGGCCATATGTTTGCTGTGTGCAGCCTTTCGTGACCGTTACCCACCGAGTAAACAAATGTACTGAGTGTTCACATGATTGGAAAACCCACTAAATCATCACCCAGAATAATGTTTAATTGTGTGTCTTTTATTGCTGAAACCTAATAATGAACCTTTAATTAATAACTAAGGTAATCAATAATTAATGTGACACAGCAAGACAAATGCACACAATTAAACAGATTGTTCTCTCTGGGTGGAATTTGAGAGACGTCTAGCAATGGAGTGCTGCTGCCTAATGTTTGACAGCCAGAGGACTTTGCAATTCAAACGTAACGCCAGCAATTTTTTCTTTTTCTGTTTGTTTTTTAGGTCAGAACAGACGAGGACACAGTTAGGCCTTCAGGGTGGAGTTTCCCTGCTGCTCCTGTGTCTGTATGGCTTTGCCTCTGGGGGCTTTGGTTTTCCACCTGAATCCTTGTGTGAGTGTGTGTGTGTGTGTGTGTGAGTGTGTGAGTGGATGGACAGGCCCAACTTGTACTTTATACTTTCAGTTGGTGGTCCAGTCTCCTGTAAACCATTGACTGCAGTAAGTGGGTTTCTTGTGGCACAGAGTGTTTTTATAAAGTGTTCACCCCCCTTGGAAGTTTTCCCCTTTTGTTGTTATACAACACTCAATCCCAGTGGAATTAATTTGGCGTTTTTGACATTGATCAACAGAACGAGGCTCCTCGTTATCCAGGTGAAAACGGATCTCTGCAAGGTGATCTAAATGAATCATAAATGCAAAACTCATAATAACAGACCACGTAAATACAGTATACGCCACCTTTGATATGCCACCCCATAATCAACACTGGGGCAATCAATTGACGTTGATCACTGTGTGGGGTTTCAGTTGACTGCCATCTAAATGCATCTGACTGTGGTTTGGTGGGCTGCTTGTGGGGAGTCATGATGGTGGCCAAACCTGCACGATGAAGATAAGTTGAAAACAAAATTCATCTCATGATCTGCATGTCACATGAGGACCAGCTGGGAGAACTGGGAAACTATGGCAGATATGCAGGGAAAAACTCCAGATGGAGGCCAGTCCTGCACAATGAAGACAAAGAGGACTCTAAGGAACTCCATGAAAAACACAAGTGACAAGATGGAGACAAGAAAATCTCCAAGTCACTGAATAGCCAGTCAGATCAATCACAAAGAAATGAAAAGAATACGACAGAGCTGGAAATCTACTGGAGTAGAGTGATCAGCCAGAGGAAGAGGGGCCGTGAAGAAGGCCAAACAACCAAAAGCAAGTACAGTGGAACCTCGGTTCACGACCGTAATTCGTTCCAAAACTCTGGTCGCAACCCGATTTGGTCGTGACCCGAAGTAATTTCCCCCCATAGGATTGTATGTAAATACACTTAATCCATTCTGGACCGTATGAACTGTATGAAAATATATTTTTTTAAGTTTTTAAGCACAAATATAGTTAATTATACCACAGAATGCATAGCGTAATAGTAAACTAAATGTTTACTTACTTCTTCTGTAATGTTTGCTTCTTCTGCTTGGGCTCTCTCGCTCACTCGCTCGCTCGCACTCTCACTCGCACTCTCTCTCTCTCTCTCTCTCACTCACTCTCTCTCTCTCGCTCGCTCACGCTCTCTCTCTCTCTCTCTCGCTTGCACTCTCTCTCTCTCTTGCTCTCTCCCTCACTCGCTCACGCTCTCTCTCTCTCACTCTCTCTCTCTCACTCACTCTCTCTCTCTCTCTCGCTCACGCTCTCTCTCTCTCTCTCTCGCTTGCACTCTCTCTCTCTTGCTCTCTCCCTCACTCGCTCACGCTCTCGCTCTCTCTCTCTCTCTCTTGCACTCTCTCACTCTCTCTCTCTCACTCACTCTCTCTCTCTCTCTCACTCGCTCACACTCTCTCTCTCTCGCTTGCGCTCTCTCTCTCTCTTGCTCTCTCACTCGCTTGCTCGCACCCTCTCTCTCTCTCTCGCTGTCTCTCTCGCTCTCTCTCTCACTTGCTCACACTCTCGCTCGCACTCTCTCTCTCTCTCACTCACTCTCTCTCACTCTCTCTCTCACTCGCTTGCTCGCGCCCTCTCTCTCTCTCGCTGTCTCTCTCACTCGCTCACACTCTCGCTCGCACTCTCTCACTCTCACTCACTCTCTCTCTCTCACTCGCTTGCTCGTGCCCTCTCTCTCTCTCTCTCGCTGTCTCTCTCACTCACTCTCTCTCTCTCACTCGCTCGCACTCTCGCTCTTTCTCTCTCTTGCTCGCACTCTCTCTCTCACTCACTCTCTATCTCTCGCTCGCGCTCTCTCTCTTGCTCGCTCACGCTCTCTCTCTCTCTCTCACTCACTCTCTCTCTCACTCTCTTTCTCTTTCTCTCTCACTTGCTTGCTCGCGCTCTCCCTCTCTCTCGCTCGCTCGTGCTCTCTCTCTCTCACTCACTCTCTCTCTCTCTCTCTCTCTCTCTCGCTCATGCTCTCTCTCTCTCACGCTCTCTCTCTCGCTCGCTCACTGCACAGGGAATGCACAGGGAGAGACTGAACACATGTAGAAATCATCGGCGCGTACAAACCGGAAGGGAAACTGGCTTGTTCATCACCCGAGTGTGTGGTCGTGAACAGATGCAAAAGTTTGGTGAACTTTTAGGTCGTAACCCAATTTGTACGTGGTCCGAGAATTTCGTGACACGAGGTTCGACTGTAGTACAGTACCAAATAACAAAGAACAGGTCCTGGCACTAAAGTCTTCTTAGAGAATTACGTCTTCATGCAACACCAAACAGTCTGAGAGAGAGAGTAGCAAAAATAAAGTGAGTCCACTACATGGATGTCCCAGGAGCTGAGCTTTATACCGTACTAGCTGTCCCTTTCGGCTCTGGCCAAGTAGCAGTGAAACAGGACAAACTTTAGCAATCAATAAATACATAAAAGGAATGTAATTCTGGTTAAACGTTGGCACTGTATCTGATCATGTTCAGCTCTGACAGGAGAGCGTCCCCCGCATGGGGAGAAGAGCACGTGGCCGTGATATCTCTGGCAATCAGCAGCTACCCTCTAAAACACACGTAGCTCTGATCTCTCAAAAACGTCAAACGTTACTCCTTAACAATCTCGAGATGATAATGTCTGCTGAACAAACAAGTATAGCTAGCTAAGCAGAGGCAAGGTGCGCTCCAACACGTGGCGAGAGGTAGAGCGACTCAAACGGAGGCTGGCGTGTGAGTGAGGAGGGAGCCACCCGACTCCCTACTCCTGAGCTCCTGCCTCCCCATCCCCTTGACCTCCACAAACTGTTTCAGATTTGCACAAACAAATCGCTCCCGCTACCGAATTGTGATACTTAGTGTGATGAGAGAAGTAGCAAAATCAACCGGAATGTTCAAACACGTTATAGAAAAAAAATCCATTAAGTAGTTCTCTCATGAAAAGTGGACAGACAAACAGTCAGACAGACAGACAGGCAGACGTTGGATATTTATATATAGAGAGAGAGATGAGCCAAAATGTCATTGAAAGAGCCCCTCTAGACGTCACCCCCTGGCACCCACATAGTAAGCACTACAACATCATGCTAATGCTGTAAATAATAAATGGTGTTGTGGGAAAACACAAAATATTTTCTTCTCTATTAAACCAATGTTACTTGAAAGTGATGAACAGTCAAAATGCATTCTGCAACTCAAAAAACATACAAAGAGAAGTACAACATGCTGGAAGTAGTATGTCTGAATGTGCAATACATGTTAACAAGAACATAAGGCGTTCCCTGTCAACAACAGGTGCCACTAGAGGGAGCTCTAGGCTGATGTCAATGGTGCAACTGTAAACCTGGCCCTCTACTGTCCCACTTTGCTGGTCCCACCAAAGAGCTATACCTATCAGTAAATAATTTCCAAAAAGTATTTTTCATTCTGCCATACCAAAAAATAAGAAAAAATATATGAGGAAAAGAACTCAGAATGCCTGAAGTACTGTGACCCTTCAGCACAGAGCACCCGATTTAGCAAGCAGCACAAACATGCTTTTAGCAAGTGCCAACAATTACCTGGGCATCTGCCACATTTACCTACAGACAGCATGTAAATAAGGCCTGCTGTAGAGTCGCCGTGAACGCATATGTCAGATGTCAGCATTCACTCTCTAGGTGGCATGTGCCATTGAGTGCTTACTCCATCTTCCCACCTCAAACTGCAGGGGATCTTGCAGTAATGGGGCGGCCATCACACAGTTAAAGGCTTGTGAGCATTTGAAAGCAAGGAGAAGAAAGCATCAAAACATGGGAAATTGCCAGTTGATAAACTAGCGGTGCATATTAATAACTTTCACCAGAAATCCAATTCATTCACAGAATTTAGATGAAATGCTAAATAAGCAGTAAAACATCTTGTCAAACAGGCTCAGCTACTGTATACAGCCTTAGAAAAATATTCATGCCATCTTGAAAAAAAATGCAATTTCTGTGTTTTATTGTATTGAAAGAAGGCTCTTCTGTAAAAGGACCACTTCTGTACTGTTCTTACTAATGGGGCAGCGGAAAATACTGTAGTCCTGCACCACTATCTACATACCTTACTTTGATATAATTCTCTATCTATCTATCTATCTATCTATCTATCTATCTATCTATCTATCTATCTATCTATCTATCTATCTATCTATCTATCTATCTATCTATCTATCTATCTATCATATAGCACCTTTCATATCTATCTATCTATCTATCTATCTATCTATCTATCTATCTATCTATCTATCTGTCTGTCTGTCTGTCTGTCTGTCTGTCTGTCTGTCTGTCTGTCTGTCTGTCTGTCTGTCTATCTATCTATCTATCATACAGCACCTTTCAGATCTATCTATCTATCTATCTATCTATCTATCTATCTATCTATCTATCTATCTATCTATCTATCTATCTATCTATCTATCTATCTATCTATCTATAATAATAATAATAATTCTTTGCATCTATCTATCTATCTATCTATCTATCTATCTATCTATCTATCTATCTATCTATCTATCTATCTATCTATCTATCTATCTATCTATCTATCTATCTATCTATCTATCATACAGCACCTTTCAGATCTATCTATCTATCTATCTATCTATCTATCTATCTATCTATCTATCTATCTATCTATCTATCTATCTATCTATCTATCTATCTCCTTCCTGTTTCGCTGTCGCTGTGCATGCTGGGTGGTTGTTTCGCGTGTTTGCGAGTGTGCCTCTTGGTGGACGCGGTGCGGTGAGTGTGGTTTTTCTTTTTTCTTCTGATATTCTACTTTCTTATTTCTATCTTTCTTTGATGTAAACAGATAAAACTTGTTTTGTACTGAGTGGCTTAGGCCACGGCAGCCGCAATGGCTGCGACTCTTGAGCGTCTAAGCCGCCGCCATGGGATTAAACTTTTATCAGAGGAGTTTGTCCCTTTGGAGGCAGGGGTTTTGGCGGTAGGTGAAGTGATAGGATGTGAAAATATCAAGTCGGCTTCACGAATGAGCGGGTCCATCGTTGTTTTTTTGAGCTCTGTGGATTTAGTTCCCATTGTGGTTGAGAAAGGGGTTGTTATAAATGGCTCCTTCGTACAGGTTTCCCCTTTAGCCGTCCCGTCCCGTAGAGTAACAATTTCTAATGCGCCGCCCTTTCTCAAAGAACGAAACTATAGCAAAAGAGTTGGAGCGGCATGGACGTTTGGTGTCTAAAATTCGTTATATCCCTTTAGGTTGTAAATCGCCAGATTTAAAACATGTCTTGTCTTTTAGGAGACAAGTTTATATGGTTTTAAATAGAATGGACGATGACTTAAACGTGGCAATGAAGTTTAGAGTGGAGGGTTTTGATTATGTGATATTTGTCACTTCTAATGAAATGAAATGTTTTGGGTGCGGGAGTGAAGCCCATTTAATCAAACAGTGTCCTGAGAGACAACATGGGCACAAGAAAACTGACCATGCAGTTACAGAAAAAGAAGGGCAGGAAGTGAAAGATCGTCCTGTAGTGGCTGATGGCGCAGAGGCGCTTGTAGAGGCGCGGGGCGTTAAGAATAGAAATGCCTCAAGATCTGAGGGGCAAGAGGATCAGGTGCCTCCCAGGGATGAGCCGAAAGAAGGCGGTAGTGAGACTGTAGGTCAGACAGCAGCAGCAGCTGAAAGTGTGTGGGGAGACATAGTCATAGACGAGGGAAGCAGCAACGAGCCTGAAGACAAAGGTGAATTTAAACGTCCTGCTCAGAAGAGGCAAGGTGAAAGGGAAGAGCGGGCACGTAAGAAACTTGTTTTAAGTCAGGGCTCGGGGGTCATTGGAGAGGATCCCGCCTATGGTCCTTGTCAGGAGGATGTTCCCGTCTTCGCGGAGACGGCCGATGACGGATCAATTGCGGGGAATGTCGGGGAAGAGACCGATGACGGTAATATCTCCGATGGGTCTGCTGCCTCGGAGCCCCCAGAGTTAAAAGCCAGGGGAGGTTACAGCGTTCAGAGTGTGAAAGAGTTTTTGGTGAACACCGCTGGTAAAAAGGCGGTGGACGTGGCTGAGTTTTTCCCTGACATTGAGCTCTTTATATCGTCTGTCCGCGGGTTGCGGCGGGACAAAGCAGCCTCCGCGATGTTTGATGTTAAAGAGCTCGTGAGGCTCAAGAACTTAACCAGCAAACTGAGGAAACAGTCTAATTTAAACACCACCTAATGGCTAAGCCCCCTGTTAAATCCACTCCACAGTATTTGTGGTGGTCCCTGTGTTTCATTGTGTGTTCATCTTTATATTCAGGTATCATGACAAGTGTACAAATAGGAACACTTAATATTAATGGGGGTAGAAGTCCTGATAAGAGGGTCGCACTTTTTGATTTTATAAAACAAAAAGGTTTGAATGTCACCTTTCTACAAGAAACCCACATTGATGAGCAAAATCAGTGGGAGTGGAGCAGGGATTGGAAAGGGGACATTTTCTTTAGCAATGGGACAAATGTTAGTGCTGGAGTGACCATTTTATTTCTTGGTGGGCTGCAAGTAGAAGTCTGCAGGACTGATGAGTTGGTGAAAGGGAGACTCTTGACAGTGACAGTAAAACTTCATGGCAGCGTTGTCACTTTTATTAACGTGTACGCCCCGAATGAGGGTGAGGAGAGGCTCCAGTTCTTTAACAAATTAAGAGATCTTTTATCAAAGTGTGACCCTGAGGAAGTGGTGGTGTTAGGAGGGGATTTTAATTGTACACTTGACTCAAGGATGGACAGGAACAATGGACTGGAACCGCACCCTCGCTCAGCGCGAGCTCTGGGAAAAATAATTAAGGACTTTGGGCTGGAAGATGTATGGAGGTCTAAAAATGGGGCCTGTCGGCAATACACGTGGGGGAGGACGAGTGGAAACACGAACTCAATGGCGAGACTCGATCATTTTTACAGTTTTAAGCACCTGTTAGGGTTATTTAAAGTGTGCTCTATTGTGCCTCCTGGCTTCTCCGATCACAGTCTGGTGTGTTGTTCACTTCTTTTTAACGTGTACAGACCCCGTAGTCCATACTGGCATTTTAACACACTCCTCCTCAAAGATCAGAACTTTAAAGAGTTGTTTGTTCATTTCTGGGGAGGTTGGAAGGCTATGAAGAAGGAGTTCACCTTATTACAACAGTGGTGGGAGGTTGGGAAGAGTCACATCAGGGCTTTGTGTCAGGAGTATACCAGAAATGTCACCCAAGTATTGCGGTCAGAAATGGCAGCTTTGGAAAATCAAATAGCTGAGTTTCAACAACAAATAGAGAAGGGTCCAAATGAGCAGCTGCAGGCGAGCCTGACTACTGCTAAACTGGGGTTGGCCCTCCTGCTTGAGACCAGGGCTCAGGGGGCTTTAGTGAGGGCCCGCTTTCAGCGGTTGAATGAGATGGATGCACCAACGCAGTACATTTTTGGTTTGGAGAAGAAAAACTCGCAGAGTAAACTCTTACATTGTATAAGAACACCTGATGGCAGAGAGACACAAGAGCCCAGTGAGATAAGGCAGGTGGTCCGCGAATTTTATGAACTTCTGTTTGCTGCAGATGGAGATGGTGGCAATGAAGACCAACAGGTTTTTTTGCAGGACTTACCACAGCTTCCCAATGCAGACGTGGCAGATCTAAATAGTGAAGTGACCTTCGCAGAACTCACCAAAGCCCTGGGACAGCTGAACACAGGGAAGGTCCCGGGAATTGATGGCATTCCAGTGGAATTTTACAAAGAGTTCTGGGATGTCATTGGTCTGGACTTGTTAGAAGTGTTTCAGTGGAGTTTTAAAACTGGTTTGTTACCTCAAAGCTGCCGTAGAGCTGTGATCACGCTGCTGCCGAAGAAGGGAGACCTGTGTCTCATTAAGAACTGGCGGCCAGTGTCTCTCTTATGCGCAGACTATAAAGTTCTTTCTAAAGCCTTAGCCAACAGGATGGTCCAAGTTTTAGGGAGACTGGTGCATCCTGATCAGAATTACTGCGTGGCTGGCAGGTCCATTTTTAATAACATTTGTTTAATTCGGGACATTTTATCTGCTGCAAAACTGTTTGGTTTTCGGACTGGTCTTATATTTCTCGACCAGGAAAAAGCTTTTGATAGGGTCAGTCACTCTTTTTTATGGAATACCATGAAGGCTTTTGGGTTTGGGAAGTCTTTTATTAATTATATTCGATTGCTTTATAGTGACATTTCTGGTATAATTAAGGTCAATGGTGGTTTGTGCGCACCCTTCAGTGTCAGAAGAGGAGTCAGAAAGGGCTGCTCTTTGTCCGGTATGTTATATGCTCTGGCGTTGGAGCCTTTCCTGGTGCACCTGAGGAAGGTGCTGACTGGTCTCACCATCCCCAACTGCAACATGGACCCTGTGAAAGTCACGGCTTATGCTGATGATCTCGCAGTTGTCATCAAAGACCAGAAGGATTTGGACAAACTAACGAACTGTCTGCGAAATTACAGTAAAGCGTCATCGGCCAAAATCAACTGGAATAAAAGCAGTGCAGTGCTGGTTGGGAACTGGACAGGATGTAGTCCTCTTCGACTGGAAGGGGGTCTGCAGTGGACCACTGGGGGTTTCCTGTACTTGGGAGTCCATCTCGGAGATTACCACTACATCCAAAAGAACTGGGAGGGTCTGTTGGACAAGGTTACAGCTCGGCTCGCTAAGTGGAAGTGGATACTCCCTCAGTTATCTTATAGAGGACGGATGCTGGTAATTAATAACCTGGTGACCTCCAGCCTGTGGCACAAATGTATTTGTCTGCAACCTCCACCTTTGCTTATTCAGCAGATACAAGAAGCGATCATGGATTTCTTTTGGAATGGTACCCATTGGATACGGAAGGGCGTTCTTTTCTTGCCGTTGGATGAAGGCGGACAAGGACTTGTTGATATTACCAGCAGGATTGCTGCTTTCCGCCTTCAGACCATTCAGAAACTGCTGTACCCTGTTGAGCAGAGCCAGTGGATGAACTTGGCCGTACTTTTCTTTAAACAGTCCAGGCATATGGGACTTGGTAAAAGTTTACTGCTCTGCCATTTTGATAAGATTGGGACTTTACATGTGCCAGAGTTTTATAAAAGCCTTCTAGCAGCGTGGCAACTGCTGTCGATCAAAAAGGACTGTGATGACCTTTCCTCTTTTTGGGTCCTTGATGAACCGCTGCTCTACAATCCTGCTGTTGGCACTGCTACAGGACTTTCTGAAAACTTTATTCAGCATTTCATAATACATAGAATAACCACAATAAAGGACATAATTGACTGGGAAAATTACACTTGGAAAAGTGCACAGGTGGTAGCAGAGGAGACAGGAGTGCATTCAGTGCGCCTCATGGAGAAGTTTCTGTGTAAGATACGATCATCACTGGACGGGGAATCCATGACACTCCTGCACAGAATGTTCACCTCACGACTGAAACCAACTGACGAAACGCCTTTTCCTACACTTACAGTATCTCCAGCTGTTGAACTGAGGGACAGTGAGACTGATGTTTTAACATTACGTTCTCTTGAGGCGTTATCTCTGCCTACGGTGCCGGGGAAGCAGCTCTACAGGATCTGCGTGAAGGTGAACAACCTGGAACCGCTTGACGACATGTAGACACGACACACCTTGGAGAGACAAACTCGGAGCCCCTCAAGGACTGGACCCCGCCTGGAGGTCGTTGTATAAGCCACCATTGGCCAGTAGGGTGGGAGACCTGCAGTGGAGGTTGGTGCATGGAATACTAGCGGTGAACTCCTTCTTATCGATTATATGTCCGGGGGTTTCTGATTGCTGTCCTTTTTGTGGTCTGAGAGAAACTGTGTTTCATGCTTTTATGTACTGTGGGAGACTCCAGAGCTTCTTTACTGTAATAGAAAGAATAGTAGAAGGGCTGGGGGTCCCGTATAATAGCATGGTGTTTGTGTTTGGGGTGAAATTTACAAGACAAACCAGAGAAACTATGAATTTAATTAATTTTATTATCGGGCAAGCTAAACTGTCAATATGGAAGACCCGTAAAAACAAAATTACTGGGAGTGGGATTGAAGACGTTGTTGTCTTTTTTAGAAAAGTATGTGAAAGTAGGATATTAGTGGATTTTAATTTTTATAAGTCTACAAATAATTTAGCACAGTTTAAGGAATTGTGGTGCGTAAATAATGTACTTTGTAAATGTGCTGAGACAATAATTTACAATTTGTGCTCTGAGTTTGGTGTTTTACTTATTTGTAGATTTGAGATAATAAAGAATACTAAAGATAAGTGGGATTGGAGGGTGGAAACAATGGGAGGGATTAGATAAATATATGTTTTATTCTAAGAACAATTCTGAGTATGTAATGTTTTTGATACTGAATTTTCATCAATAGGAATGTGTGTATATGTTTTCTGTAAGACTTAAGATTGAGTTTGGTGTACTGTTATGTTTAATTTTCTGTGTTTATTCAATAAAGTTTGGTTTTAAAAATAAAAAATATCTATCTATCTATCTATCTATCTATCTATCTATCTATCTATCTATCTATCTATCTATCTATCTATCTATCTATCTATCTATCTATCTATCTATCATACAGCACCTTTCAGATCTATCTATCTATCTATTGTGATCAGTAGCCCCCCAAACACAATCCCAGCTACACAAGTCCAGGGTTCAAACAAATGATTTATTGCACACACAGACCTCTCACAGACGTCTCCAATGGTTTCACAAGCACAATTACAAGCAAACGTTTTCTTCCTTCTCTCTGTCTCTTCCCTCTCCTCCACTCCTCCTCCTCAGTAAGCTTCATCCTTTTCCACCCGACTCTGACTCCTCGAGTGAGGAAGATTGGCTTCCTTTATACTGAACCCGAGGAGGACCTCCAGTGCTACCAGACTGCATCCAGGAAGCACTTCTGGGTCAGGCAGAACCTCCCTTAAAAGGAGGAGACCCCCCTCCCCTCAGCTCTCTCTGGGGGCTCCCACGAGACCCAGCAGGGCTGCCTACTGGAACTCCAACTCCCTTGAAGACCTGTGGGTGTGTGTATGGGAGACCGAACCAGAGAGGTGCTGCCACCTGTCAGACTGGAGGAGCATGGGGCCCAGTGTGGTGGTCTCCTTCCACCCTTCCATTGTCAAGGTTTCCTGGCTGGGTAGGGAATCATCCATTACAGGTACACATTATGTTTAATGTTTAAAAATAAAATCTGTAATGGCTGCTGTGAGGGCCATGCAGATGATGAGACCCTGCACATGTGTTGGGTTATAGTGAAATAAAAAGATATATTGGCCAAGGCTTTTATGGCCTTTGTCTTTGCATAAATCAGCAGTTCTCAAACTGTGGGGGGCGAGAATGTTGCCATATGTGCCGTAATTTTGCTATTCGTAGGAAAATTTTAAACTTGTAGCGGTGTATCGGCAGCAAAAAATATAGGAATAAATTTTATTAGGGTTTCAAAAAAACGTTAGGGGGGTGCGATTAAAACTGTTATGAAAACTCGGGTTGTAAATACTTAAAGGTTGAGAAACGCTGGCGTAAATCACAGCATGGAGGGCTATTGGTGACGGAGGTGACACACGCACACGTTCTTCTACGTTCGCCTGCACTTTCCCGAGGTGGTCCACTTTCCCCCCATCTCCCACTAGAAGCGTTAAATTGGCCCAGTGGGTGCTCATAATGCAAGTGTGTTCTGTGAAGCACCAACCTGAGCAGCACTCACACCCATTGGCATCCCATGGCTCTGCATTGAAAGGTGCAGCTCATCTCTCCATGCTGCGTATACACCCACCATCTGTTAAAATGCAAAAGTCTGAAAATATACACCCTAAAATGTAGCAAGTCAGAATATTCTCAGAGCGTTGTGATCCAATACGGGGTCACTGTGGGGTGGGGGGGTACACATAAAACAAAAACAGAATTGCAGTCCTGCAGTATTGTGTGCCACGGGGATATCAAAGACGCCCGCTCTCGTTCCATCACCTCCTCCTACATCAGCAGCTTTAGAGCGCTCTTAAAAATTAAACATATTGTGTTGTATTCTCCAGTCTTTATATTTGACATTGCAAGTATAGTTTTGGTGGCTTTTCAATTCATTTTTGAAATTCATAGACATCTGTTGTAGGTAGCGGAAAAAGATTTAAATTGAAAGCATAGCGTTCTAAATTGTAAGCACCTTAACTTTTAATATTCTGTTATAACACTCTATGATATTTCTTTCCTTTTCCGCTTGCACAGATGGCTGCAGAGTTAGATTTTGTAAGCAGTACAAGGAAATGTGGCTTCATGTAACTTCAGTGGTTCACGACATGACCCCATGGCCAATCTGGCCACCTGATCTCAATATGTATTAATTGTAATAAAAAGCACAAACAAATACAGTATAAAGGTTTTGGGTTTTTCAGGTCCCACATACTGTAAATAAAAAAGATGCACGTCAGTGTTTTCTACAAAGTACAATGGACAGTCAAATTAAATCAGGTCGGACATTTTATAATGAGGAACAGGAAGTGATGAAAGGATGATGGGAAAAGTCGTGATGGATGATGGGAGTGAAGTCATCATTGGGGGGCCGGAGGTTAGAAAGGACCCCGGAAGTGGGTGGTACCAGGAGACTTCCAGGTTGGTTTATGGCGGTGGTGCTTCGATCTTTCTGAAGAAACAAGAAAAGAGAGGTTAGTACCCCGTCATTGTCCCCCGGGCACGTTTTGTCATGGTGCCCGTCAGGTCCTTAAGCCACTCCCCATGCACTCGTGTGTGACATAATATAACTCTGTGTTGGTTATTGAGTGCTTGCATGGACTGGGTGGTGGGTAGGGTCGTGGGGTCCAGCGGCTTGGGGGCATCGGTTGGTGAAGAGAGATTCACCACTTTGCTGTGATCTTCATGGAGTCAGTGGAGGCTCTGATGGGGGCTCTCGAGAGACTGAGCAAGGACTCGGAGTGTCTGGGCTTGCGAGGGTCCTGATAAAAACCCATCAGCAGTGTGTTTGTCTACGGAGAGAGTGTCGACCTCGTCGAGAGGTTCACTTACCTCAGCAGTGACATTCATGTATCTGGTGACTCTTCCTATGAGGTCAGTACATGGACTGGTGAGAGCATGGAGGGTCATGAGGTCGCTGGAAAGGGGTGTGTGGCACTCCTGATATTTTTGCAAAAGGACGAAGGTCCAAGTCTTTAGAGTCCTGGTGCTCCGTGTTTGTGAGACATGGACGCTATCCAGTGACCTGAGATGAAGACTGGACTCCTTCAGTTCTGTGTCTCTTCAGAGAATCCTTGGGTCCCGCTGGTCTGACTTTGTGTTGCTCATGGAGTCCCAAATGAGGCACATGACCTGCATTGGGAGAGAGCGTCAGTTACGGCACTATGGCCATGTAGCGCCATTACCCAAGGGTGACCCGGATCATTAAGGACCTGGGCAGCTGGACAAGGCCAAGGGGACGCCCACATAACATCTAGCTGTGGCAAATAGATTGACATTTCTGGAGGGTGGGACTGGACTGTGTGTCTGCCTGGGGGGTTGCCAACCAGGATCCCGAGCTGTTTCGTCGTGTGGTGGGTGCAGCAACATGCTGTACCAGTGCCTGCTCCCCAACCTGACCTGACCTGATACCATGTGATGACAAAGAGATGTACATTGGGTCACTGGAGATCTTGTGTATGAGGTATAATCATCTTTTGACCAAGAGGGCATTCTGCAATGAAGAATTACATTAGGCACATGGAGAGTGTGATGGAAACCGAGGCGTCAGCAAAAGTCAGATCCCTTTCTCCTCCCTGGCCGGGATGCCCATCTGCCTGTTAAGAGCTTCCCGTCTGGGTAAGGAAGCATCCCCTCTTCTGGCCGGGATGCCCGTCCAGCCCCTTTGGCATCTACAACAGCCACGAGAAACTCACACTCTTTAGCATCGGAGTTAATGGATGCATCACTAACTTCTCACGCCATATCATCTAGATGCAAGCAAACTTCACAGCTGGGAAACCTGAAGGAGTCGCAGCTTACTTCATAATTGCTGTTAGTGAGCAAGTTGCCCAAAAATAATCAGATGAGATGTTGGTGCTGAAAATGTATCTTTGTTAACCATCGCACATTGTCACAAAGCAATGAAGAGCAAACATGCAACAAACATGGGGCGCATATAAATTAACTGACTTAAACAACTTTTGACATTTGTTTAGCATGATGAGGAATTACAATGTTGTTGTTTTTTTTATATTTTATGATGAACGCAGCTATTCTATTAAATGATTGAATTAACTAATTTATGTGCACCCCATGTTTTATTTAGTCACATATAACCAAGAAAACTAGGGTTAAAGAAATTTTTTTTTTTGCTTTTTAAGTGCATTTATAACTAAAGCAAATAAAAGGCGTATGGTGAGTTGTATGAGAGGTTGGACACTAAAGAGGGAGAAAAGGACCGGCGGGCGAGACAGAGGGGCCGAGCTGGGAAAGATGTGCAGCAGGTTAGGGTGATAAAGGATACAGATGAAAACGTACTCACAAGCGAGGAGAATGTGTTGAGCAGATGGAAAGAGTACTTTCAGAGGCTGATGATGATGAAGAGAATGAGAAAGAGAAGAGGTTGGATGGTGTGGAGATAGTGAATCAGGAAGTGCAACGGATTAGCAAGGAGGAAGTGTTGTGATCTGAGATTTTACATATAACTTGATAAATATTTTGTATGTCTTTATTTGTAATTTAGGCAAAGCAATGTAATTTAGTGTTTACCCAAAACCCCCCCCTTAGGAATGGGTCTGTTTGAAATTTACAACAGGATTTGGGGGATGTGTCTTAAACCAGTTTGCCGAGTGTTTCTTTGCTAAAGTCATTTCCCTCCCCACCCCAAGTATGCTAAGGTATACTTTAACATATGGTTTGGGGGCAGGTGTTAAGATGTTCTATTCCCCCATTGGTCTGAGGTATGGCTGTTTGGAATTGGCTTGTGTCATACGCTTTTAAGTATCATGATGTCCTATTGGCTGTAGGGGCTGGACAGAGAATTTATAAATTTGCTTGTTCAACCACATTCTCTCTCTCTTGCTAACCTGTGATGATGTAGAAGTTTCTTTCTCTTACCAACCAACATATGATGAAGTCTCTCTCTCTTGCTAACCTGTGATGATGAAGACAACACAATGAAGAGCACAGCTCAGCAGCCATTTTGAACAGACATGTGGCTGAAAGCTGAGCACCAATGATGCTTTAACTAGAGACATTTTAAGTAACTACAAGTCTGTGTGCCGCCTGAACTACATATCACCATTTAATCAGGTTGTATGGTTGCCAATATTCAAATGTACTTTGCATTTTGTTATTTATGAATATTATCAGTAATACATTATTTTATGTGTAACTTAACTTCTGCTTGTCTTTTTACTACACCTAATTGCCTGAGGTTATAGATATAGAAGGGAAGGTGGGGATAAGTTATATACAATAATACCTTATAAAAAGTGGTAAGTCTGTGAGATTAGACATTCTAAGGCTACATATTAATAATACAATAGGGGAAAGTAGAGCAATATATTACTCTACCAAGACAAAACAGGAAGTAAGGACAGCTATAAAGAGGATGAAAAACGGAAAGGCCATTGGTCCAGATGAAATACCTGTGGAAGCATGGAGGTGTTTAGCAGAGATGGCCGTGGAGTTTTTAACCAGATTGTTTAACGGAATCTTGGAAAGTGAGGAGATGCCTGAGGAGTGGAGAAGAAGGGTACTAGTGGCAATATTTAAGAATAAGGGGGATGTGCAGGACTGTAGTAACTGCAGGGGAATAAAATGGATGAGCCACAGTATGAAGTTATGGGAAAGAGTAGTGGAAGCTCAGTTACAGTAAGAAGTGAGGTGATGATTAATGAGCAGCAGTATGGTTTCATGCCAAGAAAGAGCACCACAGATGCAATGTTTGCTCTGAGAATGTTGATGGAGAAGTTTAGAGAAGGCCAGAAGGAGTTGCATTGCGTCTTTATGGACCTGGAGAAAGCATATGATAGGGTGCCTTGAGAGGAGTTGTGGTATTGTATGAGGAAGTCGGGAGTGGCAGAGAAGTATGTAAGAGTGGTACAGGATATGTACGAGGGAAGTGTGACATTGGTGAGGTCTGCGGTACGAGTGATGGAGGTGGGATTACATCAGGGATTGGCGCTGAGCCCTTTCTTATTTGCAGTGGTGATGGACAGGTTGACAGACGAGATTAGACAGGAGTCCCCGTGGACTATGATGTGATCTGTAGCGATAGTAGGGAGCAAGTTGATGAGATCCTGGAGAGGTGGAGATATGCTCTAGAGTGGAGAGGAATGAAGGTCAGTAGGACCACCAAGACAGAATACATTTTTTTGCTGCCAAGTAGCAGCTTATCTTTCCTTTAAGGAGGTGTCCCAGCTGGGTAATGATCCCGGTCATCCCTCACACTGTAAAGCACAAAGCTTATTATCAAGCAGTTGGTCGTTTCCTGGGGTCCATTTATTTTTATTTATTTATTTACTGTTTTTTTTTACCAGTGCCCCATAATGCTTTGCAATGTCAGCATGAAATCCCCCAGAGCTGTAAAAGGAGGTGTCCCGGCTGGGTAATGATCCCGGTTCTCCCTCACACTGTAAAGCACAAAGCTTATTATCAAGCAGTTGGTCGTTTCCTGGGGTCCTTTTAGACGATTGGAATATCTGAATGCATTTCTGCTATGAGTAACGTCAATATTTTATCACTACTCTGCCTGCAAGATCAATGAACAAAGTAGGTGTTATAAGTTAACTCCTTATTTCCCACTACCTGGTATTACTACTCTTTTTTGCTGCCTTTTAAAAAAGAAGTAAATATTAAACACATTTTTTTCCTTGTTGCATTAAATATGTGCTTATGAATGTTTAACTTCGATTAAAATATTTTTCAATGCAACCTAAAGCTACTGCACTAGATCTGAAGAAAATGGCGAAGAAGAAAAAGATGAATATTTTCTCTATTAAAGGAATAAAGCCTTTGGCTGATCACCAGACATACAGAGGAGGTCTGTAAAATCACAGCTCCTACAGTGTGTTGTATGCACTTTTAAAGATTGTTAAATGAAATGTGAACAGATCGAATGTGCCAGGCATGCAAAGTGGGAGCTTGGGTTCTTTTTTTTTTCAACATTTTACAGTATTTCTATTGACAGGTGTTTAAAGGAATACACCCAAAAACGATTACTTTCTCGTATATGAAGTATAGGGAAAGTATTGGAATCGTCCAAAAATTCGATTTCGAGATTTTGATGAATCTCAACGTTTAGTCTGAAAATACCATTTTTGGAATTACAGGGTGAGTCAAAATTATGTTAACACTAATGGATTATTTTTATCTCGACTACACCTTTCCAGGTCGATGTATAGGTCATGGTGGACCATTGCCATGGCCTCCACACTCCACTGATTTGACACCTTGTGACTTCTGGTTATGGGGTATGGTGAAGGAGTGCGTGTGTATAGCAGGAAAGTCTGTGATATCAATGACCTGAAGGACTGAATATGGACTGTGACGTCATCTATTCCCCACAAAATGTGTGTGCAGGCTTTAAATGGTGCTGTTGCTCGTTGGTTTTTAAATGTTGAACATGATGGCGAACAGGTTGAGACATTCCTGTAAATCATCTTGCACATATGAAGTATGTTTTGTGAATAAATTGTTTCCGCCATTCAAATGTTAACATAATTTTGATTCACCTTGTATTTCTGTGTGTGTGTATGTAAACACAATAACTTGAGTACGCTTTCACTTAGGTCAACCAAATTTTACATACAAATATTAGGTACAAAAACGTAGATTTCTATCAACTTTTGGGCTAATTCTGCTAACCAGATGTAGTAGTTTATCTTTTATTCATGCAGCTGCACAGTCCAATTTATTCAACTTTACTTTTATAATAATTGTTCAATATATTATTAATTTGATTTGTTGTTAATGGTTCGTTACTGTATATCATATAAAAATAGAACCATTTTCTTGCAGTTTACTCCTCAAATATCCATCCCTATATCTGAGTATATGAGAAAGTCGAGGGGAGAGCACTCCTGATTTTTTTAAATGTTACTTACCCTGTGTAGTTTGTAGTGATGGCCAAAATATTTTGCAATCATGCAGAATGGAGAAAAGATTTATGATATAAGAGAAGCCAATGGTAAGCAATGCTGTACAACTGTAAAAGATGTGAAAAATGTACTTAGTAGCTGATCAGCAAATTTCGCCAAAGCACTAATCGTGGCAAATTTGCTGCATTCGCCCATGTTTGTCAAATTATTTATCGATAATTCAACAACAACATTTATTTCTAGAGCATGTTTTTATACAAATGATGGAACTCAAAGTGCTTTACAAGACGAAGACAGAAAAAAGAAAATATAAAAATAAGATTAGGCAATACTAAGTAACAATGATTAAAGTAAGGTTCGATGGGCTGGAAAAACACTCCAGAGGGCTGGAAATAAAAACAAAATCTGCAGGGGTTCCAAGGTCACAAGACCACCTGGCCAGCCCCCACTGGAATTCTACCTAACATCAATGATCGCAATCAGTCCTCCTGGTTTTCATGCTTCACATGGAAGAATTAGATGACGGATGAATTCGGCCTGTTTTGGAGAATATATAGATATACTGCGGTGGGTTGGCACCCTGCCCGGGATTGGTTCCTGCCTTGTGCCCTGTGTTGGCTGGGATTGGCTCCAGCAGAACCCCGTGACCCTGTGTTCGGATTCAGCGGGTTGGAAAATAGATGGATGGATATATATACAGTATATATATATATATATTACCAGTGCCCCATAATGCTTTACAAGGTCAGCGATTCTGGACGCCCCTCATACTCAAAGCACAAAGCTTATTATCAAGCAGTTGGTCATTTCCTAGGGTCCATTTATTTATTTATTTACCACTAACGGCGCACTGTAGAAATACACTTGACTTGAGTATTCCTAGTTTTCATCCTCTTTCTCTGTACGTTTAGTATTCGTTTGCTCCGAGGTTGATACACTTGCTCCTTCCTCAGCAGCTCTTCTTTTCTCCACCCTAGTGACCCGCTTCTTCCCTTCTTCTGTTGGCATCTTTTCACGTTAAAACTGATTAAGTCAGCGTTTGTGTTGCAATTACTTAGTATATTTTCCTTAATTTTTCACGTAAGCTGGCACTTATCTGCCTCAAGAATGATTTCAGATATGAACAAGTAGGGGAAGTGACAGTGAAGGTGGTAAGGATGAGAATAGCGCCCGTACACATGTGCCCCATAGCCTCCCTGCTGCCCGCTGCCAAGAGTTGATTCTACAATAAAATAAAAAGAGGAATAACCTTGGAGATCAATCATCACCCTGAAAGCGGATAGTAGATGTCACGTAGTATATGTGTACCAAATTTCAGGTCAATTGGTCAAACAGTTTGCAAGCTACAGGTGATTTAAAATCTTGGACAGACAAACAAACAGCCACGGTAGCATATTATATAAGAAGATTGTTCTTCTGAACTAGAGAAAATTGATCTATTTGTATGGAATGATGACAATAAAATCAATAAAATTAAAAAAAAAAAGCGCCCCATAATGCTTTGCAAGGTCTGCATGAAATCCCCCAGAGCTGTAAAAGGAGACGTCCTGGCTGGGTAATGATCCCGGTCGTCCCTCACACTCTAAAGCACAAAGCTTATTATCAAGCAGTTGGTTATTTACTGGGGTCCATTTATTTATTGCTTTTTACCAGCGCCCCATAGTGCTTTGCATGGTCAGCATGACATCCCCCAGAGGTGTAAAAGCTAACATTGCAGGAACACCCCCCCCCCCCCCCCCCCCCCATTTGCATTACAGACTCTGTGGGATGAGTAGTCTCTGCTTGTAACCAAATGTGCAGGTCGATCTTCAAGTTCCACGTCCATATAAGATAAGGAGGCGCACGTCCCGTGCATGAACAATTAGCCACGTGGCGCCGCAGAGAGTAAAAACAAACCTTGAAGAAACCTGACCAGTTGCTAATGAAAGCACTCAGGTAAAACTCGACCCAAAAAACACAATAATAATGAAAGATGTATTATTATTTACATGACGTTTCTATCTTTTTGATAGAAGAAAAATTGCAAAGCATCAGCACAGACAGTTTGGAGAGCCTTCAGTGCGACTTCAAAAAAACAGAACGAGCCAGCAGCTTCAACCATAACACGCCACTTTGAAGTTTCTGCCTTTACAAGACCTATGTATCCGCTTTATTTTCACAAAACATAAGATTTAGCGTCTCTCACCATATTCTTAATTCTTTGATCTCGATGGTGTAATGGTTGACACAGCTCAGGTCACATTTTTGGCCACAACAATCGGTCCAGTATAGTTGGTAGACATTTCCCTTGGCCTATGGGACACTTTAAAGATGAGAACACTGTTATAATCCAGTGAAATCTCGTTCAGTTAGTCCTTCCCCATTGACTTCAATGCATTTCACAGAGTTTGGCGATATTTGAGTGAACGCACAAACACTTCTGTGATTTCTCCAAACTGAAGTGAACACCGTGGAGTTCCCTCATCACAAGTCCATAGGGGAAAAAGCACAAAAGAAAAAAAAAATTAATTACTCATGTTGCATAATCCGCATATTAATTATCCAGTTATATACTCAAAGGATGAAAAATGCATGTTCCTTTTCTTAAAAGAATTTTAAATGGATACTTCTCGAATAATCACTTCATATTATAAACAGGAAACCAATGCCTCATGGGATTGAATTTCTGAAATGAAATAATCAATAAATGAGAGGCAGCAATACAGTGACTGTGCCAAACATAAAACTTTTATAATTTTAGAGTGAAAGGAAAAGGGAAGAGCAGGTGGAGAACTTACCTTTAACCTTTGACCCGCTGGTTCAGGCATGCGATATCATCCTGTGATTTAACACATTGAGTGGACCATTGGTTACCAGGACACTGCAGCCTGTCAGCATGGGTTTACCTCCCATATCCCAAAGTCCTGCATGTTAGGTTGATTGATGACTCCGAAGAAAGATAGATAGATAGATAGATATGAAAAGCACTATATCATAGATAAATAGATAGAGTGAAAGGCACTATATAATAGATAGATAAATAGATAGACAGAGTGAAAGGCACTATATAATAAATAAATAGATCGATAGATATGAAAGGCACTATATAATAGATAGAGTGAAAGGCACTATATAATAAATAGATAGATATGAAAAGCACTATATAATAGATAGATAGATAGAGTGAAAGGCACAATATAATAGATATGAAAGGCACTGTATCATAGATAGATTGAAAGGCACTATATAATAAATAGATATGAAAAGCACTATATAATAGATAGATAGATAGATAGAGTGAAAGGCACTATATAATAAATAGATAGATTGATGTGAAAAGCACTATGTAATAGATATATAGTGCCTTTCACTCTGTCTATCTATTACATAGTGCTTTTCATATCAATCTATCTATTTATTATATAGTGCCTTTCACTCTATCTATCTAATAAATAGATAGATATGAAAAACACTATAAGATAGATAGATAGATAGATAGATATGAAAGTAACTATATAATAGATAGATAGATAGATAGATATGAAAGGCACTATATAATAGATAGATAGATAGAGTGAAAGGCACTATATAATAAATAGAGAGATAGATATGAAAGGCACTATATAATAGATATATAGATAGATAGAGTGAAAGGCACTATATAATAAATAGATAGATATGAAAGGCACTATATAATAGATAGATAGATAGATAGATAGATAGATAGATAGATAGATAGATTTTCCCCTGGGGTGAATTTGGCAGTATGTCATGCTCCACGGTAAATGTCTAATAAAGCAAAACATCAAAGAAATAAGAAATTCCTAACAAACTGCTTGAGTCACTGATATTTAACAGACACTTTCGCTGCAAGTTGATGTAAAACATCAGAGAGTCATGAAGAAGTAATGGGCTCCTATTATGTAAATTGTGTAAACTGAAGTTGCTTTCAGCAGCTCAGTACTTTGCTAGATTCCATCCATTTAACAATTCGTTAAAAGTTTATATTTTATGTGAATGACAATGAAGCCTACCCCACCCTACTCTATCAGACTCTCCATGACTCTGAAATGGAAAAGTGGGCTCAGTGGAAAGGCAAGGGTACCGATTGGCTGAAATGTACTGCAGCAGCATGCAGATGAGCTCTGCCATTAATTTCTTATTTGTCAGATTCTCAGTGCCCTATGGGGCCGTTCATAAATTATTAGAGTGAAACAAGTATGTGGGTGGTGTTTTAGAATAATTTCCTCCATTCATTCAGTTTTCCATTGCTATGCAGATATAGAAAGATTATGTGTTGAATGGCAGCGTGTACTTTTTGTTATTAAATACACAATAAGCCCCGTCACAGATTCAGTATTTTAACATTCAGGTAAATTCCTGTTTGATGTGTCACTGCTTTCTTGTTACACAGAGAATGAAACAAAGCCTCAGCTCGCTTTTCTAAAAGACAAGGCAGTATGAAGAAGTAGAAGTATACTGGTAAGCATAGTCATAATAAAAAAAGCTCTGAAAATACAACTGTTTGCTTTCTTTCAAAGTGTTCCAGCATGTGAAGTCTTTAATGTGTGAGAGTACAATGCCTATGCAAAGTATTCCCCACCTTGGAAGTTTTCACATTTTATTATTATACAACACTGAATCACAGTGGATTTAATTTAAAGTTTATTATCATATGCACAATAAAACACGTGTTACACCATACAATGACATTTTAACTCTGTGTATCCTTCCTTCCAACAATAGCACGAATAACAAAATCATAAAATTTAAAAAGGGGCTACACCAATAATATTGGGTGGAAGGGCAATGAACAAAAGTTATTCACCAGCCTAATGACCTATACAGTCTATGGATGGGCACTGTTCACATATGCATGGGGGACAGCTGAAGGACTCTATTCACTGTAATTCAACCACCACACCAGGGGTGGCACTGTGTCCTAATGTCTGTTCTCCTCCTCTGCAGATTGGAGTAAATGCAGATGATTGTGCTCGATTCACCAAGAGGGAATGCTCTGATGATATCCCTCCAATGACCCTTGGTGGGTCATGGAAACACTACCATGGAAAAAAGTGGGTAACAACACCAGCAAGGTTGAACAACACTGCAATAGAATATGCCAATTACATCAGGCTTATTTCTAGTAGGATTGACTACTGTAATGCGGTGTTCATTGGATGTTCAAACTGTTCTTTATACAGCTTCCAGTTAATCCAAAACGCTGCTGCAAGAATTATTACAAGAACAAGAAAATACATATAACTCCAGTTCTTAAATCCTTACACTGGCTCCCGGTTAAGTTTAGAGCAGATTTCAAAATCCTACTTTAAACATATAAAGCATTAAATGGCCGAGGTCCGGCTTACTTGTCTGAATTTATCATGACTTACAAACCAGAACGTACATTAAGATCTCAAGATGCCGGTCTGCTTATGATTCCAAAGATTAATAAAATAACAGTGGGTGGTCGAGCTTTTAGTTAAAGGGCCCCTAAACTATGGACCGGTCTGCCTGCTACTATAAGAGATGCCCCTTCAGTCTCAGCTTTCAAATCTCACTACTTCAGTTTAGCACACCCTGACTAGAGCTGCTGATTAACTGTGCAGGCTGCATCTCTGTTGTTAGTCATTAGCACTAAAATATAAGTAACATGAGAGTTAGAATTTGTTACTAGTCCTCACCTACTCTGTTTCTCTTCTCGGTACTGAAATGTGGCATGTGGTGCCACGGCCCACCTGCCAAGTTGTTTTGCCTGCCTAAAGTAAAGTCATCTCTGATGGCCCTGCGCTGACTCAGCTGTGGAATGGCCAATAGGGGGAGGCAGCTTGTTTGCTGAGGTCTCCAGGACTCTGAACAAATCCAAATCATATTATGTGATATCATCTACTGTTAAATTCTGCTCTGTATTTGTAATATTTCTATTGCACTATTATATTGTATTGAGGATTTGTCCTGTTCTGTGTATTGTATTGACCCCCTTCTCTTTGACACCCACTGCACGCCCAACCTACCTGGAAAGGGGTCTCTCTTTGAACTGCCTTTCCCAAGGTTTCTTCCATTTTTTTCCCTACAAGGATTTTTTCCTTGTCTTCTTAGAGAGTCAAAGCTGGGGAGCTGTCAAGAGGTAGGGCCTGTTAAAGTCCGTTGTGGCACTTCTTGTGCAATTTTGGGCTATACAAAAATAAATTGTATTGTTAGGATAGATAGATAGATGTGAAAGGCACTATATAATAGATAGATAGAAGTATAGATAGATAGATGTAAAAGGCACCTTATAATAGATAGATAGATAGATAGATAGATAGATAGATAGATAGATAGATAGATAGATAGATAGATAGATAGATAGATAGATAGATAGATAGATAGAACTACACAACATAGTTCTGGGTTCAAACAGAATATTTTTGTATTTTTCTTCTTCTTCTTTCAGTTGATCTTTCAGTTAGGGGGTGCCACAGCGGATCATCTTTTTCCGTATCTTCCTGTCCTCATCATCTTGCTCTGTTACCCCCATCACCTGCATGTCCTCTCTCACCACATCCATAAACCTTCTCTTCAGTATTCAGCTGTTCCCTTTGCCTGGCAGCTCTATCCTTAGTATCCTTCTCCTATTATACTCAGCATCTCTTCACTGCACATGTTCAAACCAACGCAATCTCGCCACTCTGACTTTGTCTCCCAAACGTCCAACCTGAACTGACCCTCTAATGTCCTCATTTCTAATCCTGTCCATCCTCATCACACCCAATGCAAATCTTAGCATCTGTAACTCTGCCACCTTCAGCTCTGTCTCCTGCTTTCTTTTAAGTGCCACCATCTCCAACCCATATAACATATTGTAGCTGGTCTCACTACCATCCTGTAGACCATCCCTTTCATTCTTGCTGGAACCCGTCTGTCACAAATCATTCCAGACACTCTTCTCCACCCACTCCACCCTGACTGCACTCTCTTCTTCACCTCTCATCCACACTCTTGTCTAATCTCATCTGTCAACCTGGCCATCACCATTGTAAGTAACAGAAGTATAGATAGATACATAGATAGATGTGAAAGGCACTATATAATAGATAGATAGATAGATAGATAGATAGATAGATAGATAGATAGATAGATAGATAGATAGATAGATAGATAGATAGATCCTGGTACAGATGAGACCTCGCTCCGAGTGATGTTTAAAGAGTATTTCTTTACTCTCTCTCTAACTCTTTTTACAGCTCTCAAACACCAGTCGGAGCGTGGTCTCATCTGTACCAGGAGAAAACTTTCAAGAGCAGCTACAGTGAAAAATGTGCGCACCTTCTGACCAGAAATTCAGGAATCTTTATTACAGTCTCTCTGGTACTGCACTCATGTCTATCTTATTAAAACAAACACCTTCCTTTGGCTCAGTGCCCATTAAGTGTGTCAATATGTGCATTTCCATTACACCAATGAACCTTGTCATGTGACCACAGATCCCTTCCGTTCAGACCAACTTTGTAAACTTGTGTACAAATACATTGCGATCAAAAATAAATAAAATTACAATTAGAAAAGAAAATAGTATCGAGAATAAGATTGCATCACAACTATTATGATATACAATATAATTTACAAAATATATTTTACAAATTCAAACATCAAATTTACACACACACACATATACAGTGAACCCTTGTTTATCACGGTTAATCCGTTCCAGACTCTACCGCGATAAATGAATTTTCGCAGAGTAGGCTTCTTTATTTATAAATCAAATATTTTCGCAGTTAGAGTATAGAAAACCTGTTTACGACCTTCTAAATACGTTTTTTAACATTATTAGAGCCCTCTAGACATGAAATAACACCCTTTAGTCACCATTACACTCGTATTACCCAATATATTAGACAAAATAAAAGAAAATAAGACATATTAGATGTTACAAATATCATTATCATTATTGTACTGTACATTTAATTACACACACACACAGTTCTTACACACAACCACTAACCTATGAAGGCACAAGCTCAGTAGGAGAGTCTTCAGGTGGTGCAGTATCTTCAGCAGGTGCGTCGTTGTCTTCTTCCGCTGAAGGAGTACTAGGAGTAGGCAGTGGGTGTCTGGGTGCACAGCTGAAGAACATCTTGATAGGCAGTTGCTGGCGTTGTCTTTTCATATGTGTGAGGAGGCTTTTGTAGGGTATTGCCATCTTTGATCATATCCAAGAATTTCACCTTCTCCTGGATGGTAAGCATCTTCCTCCGGCACTTAGTATCATTGTCAGAAGGCTTAGCAAAAGCAACACGTTTAGGAGCCATCGTGGGGCTTAGATAAAAGTTCTCAGAAAGCGCATGCGTAGTGACGTAAGCGTGTATGAGAAAAAATCGTGATAGAGTGAAGCCGTGAAAGTCGAAGCGTGATATAGCAAGGGATCACTGTGTATATATATATATATATATATATATATATATATATATATATAAATATATATACACACACACACACATGTTTGCGACAGCTACAAAGAGGTTATCCATTATTTACTTCAGAACTGTTTTGGTAGCGGTACTGAGATCCAAAAAGCTGGTATCAATACTGAAGTCCAGGGTTAAGTGCCGATCCTACACTTGTACACACAGACTCAAGGCTGTCATGGCTGTCAAAGGTGCATCTGCTAAATACTGACTTGAAAGAGATGAGCACTTATATTATCAATTATTTTGTCTTTTATATTTGTAATTAATTTATAATCAGACATCAGAATCCTCAAAAGAAAAACAAAATCAGCAAAAAAAAGGAAATGCAAAGAAAAATCCAATTGAAGCTCAGTGATCTCCTGATTGGAGTTTACTCAACTCTGGTCTAAATAGTCAGAGGGAGGGCCCAGGAGTGGTGATGTCAGGGAGGCCCCGCCTCCTGGGGCTCCACCCACAAAACCCATGGAATGCAGGCACATGTTAAAAGACTACATCATTATGCATGTAAGAGCCATTTGCTAGTTATTTAAGTTAAATGGCTGTCTATATATTAGTGCATAGTCTATAGGAGGTTCTTATAACCCCCACAAGCTGAATTGAATAGTATATTCTGACTATTTCTTGTCCTCCTGATTGCAGATTAGCCTTAGTTAGTGACCTGCTTTGCTGTGAGTAAGGCCTGGAGGGCACATGGTTTTAAACCGGGCCTTAGTGTGCCTAATAATATGTAATACAACGTGCCCTACTGAACGTGCAGTGCCGTATGTTTAGAGAGTACTGAAGGCGAAGTTAAGCATCTTTAAGTATAGAAACAACTGAAGTTTGTCAAGAAAAGCTAAGTTTAGAGAAGAGACATTTTTTCCATTTTTTTGCCTTTTATTCTACGTGTGTAACAATCTTTTTTCTTTATTCTTGTGTGGACTGTTTGCTTTGAATTTTCACTAAATCTTTTAATTTTAATTTTTTTTTTCTTTTTATTAATTTTTATTGTAATCACTAAATCTTTTAAAACGGATTTTTGGAGTGAGAGATTTTTTTCGGCACGTGTTTTGTCTTGGTAGAGTAATATATATTGCTCTACTTTCCCCTATTGTATTATTAATATGTAGCCTTAGAATGCCTAATCTCACAGACTTACCACTCTTTATAAGGTATTATTATTGTATATAACTTATCCCCACCTTCCCTTCTATATCTATAACCTCAGGCAATTAGATGTAGTAAAAAGACAAGCAGAAGTTAAGTTACAATTTAAACAATGTATTATTGATAATATTCATAAATAATAACAAAATGCAAAGTATATTTGAATATTGGCAACCATATAACCTGATTAAATGGTGATATGTAGTTCAGGCGGCACAGACTTGTAGTTACTTAAATGTCTCTAGTTAAGGCATCATTGGTGCTCAGCTTTCTGCCACATGTCTGTTCAATATGGCTGCTGAGCTGTGCTCTTCATTGTGTTGTCTTCATCATCACAGGTTAGCAAGAGAGATGCTTCTTTCAGATGTTGGTTAGCAAGAGAGATTGTGAGGTTAAGCACGTACATTTATAGATGTTCTGTCCAACCCCTAGAGCCAATAGGACATCATGGTACTTAAAAGCTTCTGATCCAAGCCAATTCCAAACAGCCATACCTCGGACCAATGGGGAAATACAACATCTTAAAACCTGCCACCCCCAAGACCATATGTCTTTAAGTCTTTCTTGCGGGGGTAGAAATGACTTTAGCAAATCATTTGTGTTAGCAAAGAAACACAAACTGGTTTAAGACACATCCCCCAAATCCTGTCGTAAAATTCAAACAGACCTATTCCTAAGGGGGGGGGGGTTTGGTTTAAACACTAAATTACATTGCTTTGCCTAAATTATAAATAAAGACATACAAAACATTTATCAAGTTATATGCAAAATCTTACATCACAACAGCACGCATTTGACCACTTGCTTGATCCTGGCTTACTCACCAGCAGCTACAATGCACGTCACAGAAAATACCAAATAATAAATCAAAGACAGCAAAACAACAATAATATTCCTAAATTTATATGGAAATATAGCAAAGCGGTGTGACCCTGCTATGGAAGACAACCTAAGCTTGATGAATTGCTTGATTGTGATGGAGTTCACCATTGGCTTGCCCATCTGCTTTTCCCTGTCTACACAGATGGCAGAAGCTGAATATGTATTATAGAAGGAGAACAGGAGTCCCGACCAAAAAAAGACAAGAATCCATTACCTGGACGGGAGGCCAGAGTGACGATGCATAGACGGATTGGCTGGCAGAACAAATAAATAACTCAGCACCCAGTTGGCTGTCGTAAATTAATGGATGGACCACTGACTGCCGGGAGTCAGGAGCTTCCGGTCTTCAAGGCTCCTGGCAGGAAGAGGTGGGTCCAGGCAGGTGGACACCAGAAGTGTCGTCACAGAGATGTCATGGATGTCAATCTCCCACTCTGCAGAGAGAGGAGAAGAAAAGGCATCAGTCAACAGCGTCCTCTGGCTTCCCGGTGGAAAATTACAATTATTTGAGCCTTTAAAACTGTCCTCTATGCACACATGGGTGACAAGGTCTTGGATGCCCAGTGACAGCAACACGTGGCAGAAGAGCCGTCCTCACAGATGAAATCTGGTCACAACTTGCATAACCAACAAGAATGGGAATGAGATCAGGCTCCATGCTCGAATGAGTAAAATGTAATGAACAGTACATAAATGTTCTGGAAAGTGTTTAAAATAATTATATACAGACAGCTCTTTTCTATGTACGGGCACTGTATAAATATCTATCTACTTGTCATCTGAAAAGTTTGGCACATTATTATCCCCAACATAATTGGTCTTGATGCGATGAAAGAAGGAATAATCTTACAGCGATTCAGGCTTCATCAAGAATTGCTATCATAAAATGTAATTATCTGCACTGTGATAAACAAAGTGTAATATCATGTGGCAGATTTATTTAAAGTTTAAACTTCAAGCACAGTAAGACTTAATATTATTTCTTTTTCCTAATAGGCAGGAGATGACTATTGTAAATAAATAACTTAGCCAAGAGTTAAGACTCAAAGATTACAATTCTGAAAATAGACCCTCGGAGTACTGCAGGGACATTTCAGATGGGCCTTCAGTTTTCAAGCTTCATCCAAACGAGACGCCCAAGGAGGTTAATTGGCTTCTTAAGGTCATTCATTGAGTCAGCGTCTGAGCTGGGAACTGAACTAGAAACCTCACGGGTTTATATTGCTCTGTAATTATTATTATTGCTACAAAGTGAGGTCTGAAAATATGCTAATTTCACGAACACTATCATTTTTAAATAAAATAAATCTAAACCTTAACATATTGCATATAATCTATAATCAAATTTTCATTGCCTTTATTTTTAGTAATAAAAGGTCTTATATTCAAATGACAAGAAATATTCCTCCTACAGACACTTGAAAAGCACTGCACGGGATTTGTGACCGTAACTAACACAACAACACAAAATATCCAACCCCTGCAAGTATTCCAGACTTACAAGGACTTCCGAAATTTCGATATCTGTGTTGGTATATGCTGGACAAGGCTTAAACGTTCATTAAAAACGCCTTCCGCGCATCTGTAAATACAGCGGATTCAGAGAGTATTCGGACCCCTTCACTTTCTGCATAGATTGTAGATTTAATTTGAAATGGATCAGTTGGCCATCTTTGTTACTCTCAAGAACCTATAATGACAAAGTGAAAAAAAAGTCAGAAAGGCTTGCAAATGTCAAGTCAAATCGAGTCAAGTCAAGTGGCTGTGTTGTCATGCCATCCATACACCATATTGCAGCATACAGTGGAACGAAATGACATTCCCCGGGACCACAGTACAACTTATACATAAAGCATAAGGCAAGTGATAAACTATACTATACCATTATATAATAAAACACTAAGGTCTGTGGGTCCAGTCCCACAGAGCCACCTCATTGGTCAATTTGGCTCTGGTGATGTGACAAAAGGAGGAGTAATGGCACACGCTGAGAGAGTCAAATTTTAAGATATAAGAAGCAGGCTATGCAGGAATGCACTCAAAAGAACAGAGTGCTGATTAAGAGAGGCTATGATCGATAGATGCAAGGGAGAGATATGAAAGGCACTATATAACAGATAGATAGATAGATAGATAGATAGATAGATAGATAGATAGATAGATAGATAGATAGATAGATAGATAGATAGATAGATAGGGCACTATATGATACATAGATAGATCTGCAGATCTGTAAGATATGAACAGCACTATATACTAGATAGATATATATGAAAGGCACTATATAATAGATACAAATGTTAAGTATCCGTGCTCATCCTTTACACTGTACTTATAAACGTTAAGTATGTTTAATTTTGCGGCATGCCCCGCAACAAACTTTCCAAAATAACATCTTTTTTTTGGCGGTTCTCACCATTGTGCCATAAGGAACTTTTGGAACTGACCTCTCCTTATGTCGGTTTCATTGCTTATTTCCGTTAACAGAGGATTTATTTCATAGCAGAGACGCACAAGGGCTGTCCCCGGTCCCCCTTCCTTTTTCTGCGTACCTACCACATGGTTAACTCCCTGTCTATATACATTAATGACATCCCGCTCTCATGTGCCTCCTCGCTCGCTTCCTTACTCTTCTCAGCTGTTCGTCGTGCTCACTGCTCCCTTCTTCTTTACTCCACCACTTTAAGCCTGTTATTGTTCGCCTTGCTTCACGTCTTCCTGCTGGTGACTCCTGCCTTTTCATTTAGTTCCTTCACACTCTTAATCCTCCGGGCAGGCCTCCGCATACTCTACTTTTATAGGTCGGCGCACCAATGATGTTACTACGAAACTTACAACCACCGACACTTTGTAACGGCACCAGGCTTCAGATCAGATCTCTGCACAAGAACCTCATTGAGGCAACGGTCTTCACTGGAATTGGCTCAGGGGAGACTGGATTTATTCCTCGCATCCCTCTCATACCCTCTGACCGCTCATTCCAATTCAAACGCCTCCAAATTCCAGTAAGGGTCTGCTTCGCTATGACAATAAATAAGTCACAGGGCCAGACTCTAAGAAAGGTCGACATTGACTTGACACAAGTTTGCTTCTTACCTGGCCAACTGTACATTGTATGCTCAAGAGTAAGCTCAGCAGACAGCATTTTACAGCCTGATGGCAGAGCTGCAAACGTCGTTTACAAAGAGATCCATCCATCCATCCTCTTCCGCTTATCCGAGGTCGGGTCGCGGGGGCAGCAGCTTGAGCAGAGATACCCAGACTTTCCTCTCCCCGGCCACTTCTTCTAGCTCTTCCGGGAGAATCCCGAGGCGTTCCCAGGCCAGCCGGGAGACATAGTCCCTCCAGCGTGTCCTGGGTCTTCCCCGGGGCCTCCTCCCGGTTGGACGTGCCCGGAACACCTCACCAGGGAGGTGTCCAGGAGGCATCCTGATCAGATGCCCGAGCCACCTCATCTGACTTCTTTCGATGTGGAGGAGCAGCGGCTCTACTCTGAGCTCCTCCCGGATGACTGAGCTTCTCACCCTATCTTTAAGGGAGGGCCCAGACACCCTGCGGAGGAAACTCATTTCAGCCGCTTGTATTCGCGATCTCGTTCTTTCGGTCACTACCCATAGCTCATGACCATAGGTGAGGGTAGGAAAGTAGATCGACCGGTAAATTGAGAGCTTTGCCTTACGGCTCAGCTCCTTTTTCACCACGACAGACCGATGCAGGGCCCGCATCACCATAAGAGATCCTTACATCCTAAAACTGTGCATTTCTCATACACGACATTTACAATCATAAATTAAACTCTTTACAATCATCAAATTCACTCTCAATACTAAAATAAGCCTATGACAATTACATTGACAATCATGTTACGTTATTTCTAAAATGTTTCCTTTTCTTTTTCATAACTTCTTTAACACACTACTTCTAGTGCTAGTAAAGAATAAATGTGATTCAACATGTTAATTATTTTAGGAACTTTAGATTATAGTGAAAACATAGGTAGGTTACTGTTTGTTGAGTGCTAATTGGTGCAAACCGAGGTGTTTTTATTATTTATGTAAATGAGCCTACCTTTGAGTCGGCCTCTGCCGATTTCTTCTAGGTGATCATAATAAAGACTGCAGTGGACTAAAAAACCCAGCTAAGATTCACACCATCGATAGGACGGTGCTTTTTAAAAAATTTTTCAGTGGGGATCCCAGAAAAGCTCCCAGCCTTGGCCCAACTCACACACACTCCCTCTCAGAGACAAAAAACAAACAGTAATAAAAGCAGAAATTGAAAAATATATTAAACAATAATGAACAAAATATAACTATTGTAGTTAGAAAAGAATTGACACAGACAAGTCAAAAAGAGTCAGGGAATTGCCAGTATATAGTGGACTTGATGAAAACGGTTAAAAAAATGGATCAAAAAACCATAGCATTTGACAAGCAACAGTAGTGAATCGGAGATATATATACAAAATGGCGACCAGAAGTGATATGGCAGTAAATGACGTCAAAACTGTAGGATGGAAGTGACGTCATCATGGAGGAACTGGAAGTGAAGTCATTATGGAGGGACCGGAAGTGACATCAGAGGGGCACCAGAAGTGACGTCATCTTCTGGAGTCGGAAGCGGAAATGATGTTGGACGGCCATTTTGACAACCCAGAAATGGTGGAGGTAAGTGATCGTCATTTTTCTTCTTTAGATCTGGTGAAAGAGAAAGAGAGGTGTTAATACTTGGAATCAACCCTTCATCTCGCGATAAATCACTCACCTTAAGGCTTGTTGGCTGCCTCCTAAGCGCACGTGTGTGACACTATGCACACTACAACATTCCCATCCCAGTTTCATTCTGGCGATTATACAATAAACATGAATTCAACAATCACAAACAATGATGAATGATGAAGTCCACAAAAAACAGTAAGTGATTTAGTGAAATGATGGAGATGGATAATCCAGAGATCAGCTCGCTGTATGGGAATGTAAAGATCAGTCCTACTGGTATTTCCTGATGATGGGATCAGGAGCACATCTTTTTTCGAAGGTCAACAACCAATCCTAATCCAGTTCTCATGCAGCAGGAAGACACCAGACAGTCCATACACCAAAACAGGAGACGATCCAGGACAAAACAAGAACCTGAAGGCAGGAAACAGGCAGGCAAACAGACAGGTAACACCAGAAACAACAACAAATAACCTTTTTTCTCTGTATAACTGGCCTTCTATGAAATCTTGCGCCGGCCTCCTTGCCCCCAGTAGCCCCTGCACCTTCAACAGATGACCAAATCTGACCCATTGCAGGGACTGCTGGGAGTTGAAGTTTTCACTCCATAGTAGCGCCACTACAAGACGTCCATTATGGGACTCATTTTTTAAACGGTGACTCCAGACCTTTATTTTATGAATGTTTTCTGCAAACATAAATGGAGTAATTGTGTAAGAGCTTCAGCATTCTTCTGTTGAGATTGGAGAACCTGTCAAAAAGGACAAACCATCTCACTCCATCCATCAATAAGGCCTGTATGGCAGAAGGGCTAGATGGAAGCCATTTTGGAGTGTAAGGGATATGACAGTTTAAAGAACTCTGAGTGCATGATGAAAATGATTCTTTGGTCTGATGAGACCAAAAATGAAACTATCTGGGCAGAACTCTAAGAACCATGTCTGGTAAAGCCCAGGCTCTTCTTATCACCTGCTTAATGACATCCCTACGGTGAGGCCTGGTGGTGACAGCACCATACTATGGTGGTTCTTCTCAGAGGTAGAGACAGGGAGGTGGGTCAGAACTGAGGGAAGGAGGAAAGCAACCAAATACAGAAAGGCCCTTGAAGAAGATCTGCTCCAGAGTTCATGCCACCTACGACAGGGGTGATGGTTCACCTTTCAGCACTACAATGACCCGAAAACTCACTGAGTGTCCTTGAGCAGCCCAGACAGTGTTTGTGGGGAGACCTGCAGATGGCAGTTTAAAGACACTTCCCATCTAATCTAATGGAGCTTGACAGGACCTACCAAGAAGAATGAGATCAACTGCCCAAATCCAGGTGTGGAAAGCTTTAGAGACCACCAAGAAGACTCAAAGCTGGAAATGCTGCCAAAAGGGCTTCGACAATGTTCTGAATTAAGTGTCTGAAAACTCCAATGATTGATAGATTTCAGTTTTTGATTTCTAATAAATTTACAAAAACGTTTCTGAAAGACAACACCAGAGCGGCACCAGGATAGGTCAATGAGCGTCTCTGAGTGGCCAACACTTCAACTCCATACAACAAGTGTGGAGAGATCTGAACATGGTGGCTTAAATAGGCTTCCTATCCACTCAAATGGACCTTGAGAGGATCTGCCAGGAAGAATGGGATCAACTGTCCAAATCCAGTCATGGAAAGCTTTAGAGATCACCAAGGAGACTCAAAGCTGGAAATGCTGTCATAGGGGCTTCTTATGATGTTCTGAATTAAGGGTTTGAACAAGTCAAAGAATGAGAGATTTCAGTTTTTGACATCTAATAAATTTGCAAACGTTTCTGAAAGACAACACCAGAGCGGCTCCAAGACAGGTCTCTTGAGTGTCTCTGAGTGGCCAACACTTCATCTCCATACAACAAGTGTAGAGAGTTCTGAACATGGTGGTTTAGAGACGCTTCTCATCCACTGGAATGGAGCATGATAAGACCTACCAACAAGAAGAATGGGAGCAACTGTCCAAATCCAGACATGGAAAGTTTTAGAGACCACCAAAGCTGGAAATGTTGCCAAAGGAGCCTCGAAAATGTTATGAGTTAAGGGTCTGAATACATCAACGAATGAGAGATTTCAGTTTTTGATTTTTAATAAATTTGCAAACGTTTCTGAAAGACAATACCAGAGTGGCTCCAGGACAGGTCTCTTGAGTGGCCAACACTTCAACTCCATACAACATGTGTGGAGAGATCTGAACGTGGTGGCTTAAACAGGCTTCCGCTTGAATGGTGCTTGAAAGGATCTGCCAGGAAGAATGTGAGCAACTGTCCAAATCCAGGCATGGAAAGCTTTAGAGACCACCAAGGAGATTCAAAGCTGGAACTGCTGTCATAGGGGCTTCTTATAAAGTTCTGATTTCAGTTTTTGATTTTTAATAAATTTGCAAACGTTTCTGAAAGACAACACCAGAGTGGCTCCAGGACAGGTCTCTGAGTGGCCAACACTTCAACTCCATACAACATGTGTGGAGAGATCTGAACATGGTGGCTTAAACAGGCTTCCACTCGAATGGTGCTTGAAAGGATCTGCCAGGAAGAATGTGAGCAACTGTCCAAAAGCTTTGGAGACCACCAAGGAGACTCAAAGCTGGAAATGCTGTCATAGAGGCTTCTTATGATGTTCTGAATTAAGGGTTTGAACATGTCAAAGAATGAGAGATTTCAGTTTTTGACATCTAATAAATTTGCAAACGTTTCTGAAAGACAACACCAGAGCGGCTCCAAGACAGGTCTCTTGAGTGTCTCTGAGTGGCCAACACTTCATCTCCATGCAACAAGTGTACAGAGTTCTGAACATGGTGGTTTAGAGATGCTTCTCATCCACTGGAATGGAGCGTGATAAGACCTACCAACAAGAAGAATGTGAGCAACTGTCCAAATCCAGGCATGGAAAGCTCTAGAGACCACCAAGGAGATTCAAAGCTGGAACTGCTGTCATAGTGGCTTCTTATAAAGTTCTGATTTCAGTTTTTGATTTTTAATAAGGCGGCACGGTGGCGCAGTGGGTAGCGCTGCTGCCTCGCAGCTGGGAGACCTGGTGCTTCCCGGGTCCTCCCTGCGTGGAGTTTGCATGTTCTCCCCGTGTCTACATGGGTTTCCTCCGGGTGCTCCGGTTCCCTCCCACAGTCCAAAGACATGCAGGTTAGGTGGATTGGTGATTCTAAATTGGCCCTAGTGTGTGCTTGGTGTGTGGGTGTGTTTGTGTGTGTCCTGCGGTAGGTTGGCGCCCTGTCCGGGATTGGTTCCTGCCTTGTGCCCTGTGTTGTCTGGGATTGGCTCCAGCAGACCCCCGTGACCACTGTGTTCGGATTCAGCGGGTTGGAAAATGGATGGATGGATGAATTTTTAATAAATTTGCAAACGTTTCTGAATGACAACACCAGTGTGGCTTCAGGACTGGTCTCTGAGTGGCCAAGAGTGGCCCAGACTTCAACTCCATACAACATGTGTGGAGAGACGTGAAGATGGTGGTTTAGAGAGGCTTCCCATCCACTTGAATGAGCTTGAGAGGGTCTGCCATGAGGAATGAAATCAGCTGCCCACATCTAGGTGAACAAAGCTTGTAGAGACTTACTGAGCCAAGCTGAATTCATTTACAGTCGATTATTATAGTAAATCAATACTGAACGCTGGAAAAAGTGACTTTCATGACACCGTTGGATCAGTTGCTGCCACTATTTCTACAAATGTGTGCGAAAAGAATTCAGAAAATGCATAAATCCCACAAAGATTAATTATTTCTACAAGCCAGCGAGCTCCTTGAAATGGATGACCACAATTATTCTGACAGCTTGAACCCATTTTAAACACAGGCATTGTACGCCCTCCAGGAGCTCACTTTAAATTGGACACCAGCTAACCCAGAGGTCCCCCCGTCTACTTTTTTTTTTTTTTTTTTAAAGACCGCTCTGGTTTTTTTTGTTCATTAAAGAAAGCAATTTTCTAGACATTCAAACATTAATTATTCCTGATACTGCTTTCAAATATAACCTGTGCTCTTCGCAAAGGAATCCTTTTTTTTTTTTGTGCCAAAAAGAGACGCCCGGCTCCTTATAGATCAGTCTAATCTTTGTGGAAAGCTTTAATGATTCATTTATTGGCCATCTGAAAGAGAATTTTCTCCTCCGTTTCTTCTACACTGCAGTAAAACCAATTCTAATTACTTTGAGCAGGAATCAGCAGTGAGTGGAGCTGTGTTGAAGCTTTTTTACATTTACTGAGATATCGTCTACTTATAAATATATGCCAAGAATCTATTTTTAAAATGTATTAAACCTGGTGGTTTAGAGACGCTTCTCATCCACTGGAATGGAGCTTGATAGGACCTACCAACAAGTGGATGGGAAGCCTCTCTAAACCACCATCTTCACGTCTCTCCACACATGTTGTATGGAGTTGAAGTCTGGACCACTCTTGGCCACTCAGAGACCTGTCCTGAAGCCACTCTGGTGTTGTCATTCAGAAATGTTTGCAAATTTATTAAAAATCAAAAACTGAAATCAGAACTTTATAAGAAGCCCCTATGACAGCAGTTCCAGCTTTGAATCTCCTTGGTGGTCTCTAAAGCTTTCCATGCCTGGATTTGGACAGTTGCTCACATTCTTCCTGGCAGATCCTTTCAAGCACCATTTGAGCGGAAGCCTGTTTAAGCCACCATGTTCAGATCTCTCCACCCATGTTGTATGGAGTTGAAGTGTTGGCCACTCAGAGACCTGTCCTGGAGGCACTCTGGTGTTGTCATTCAGAAACGTTTGCAAATTTATTAAAAATCAAAAACTGAAATCAGAACTTTATAAGAAGCCCCTATGACAGCAGTTCCAGCTTTGAATCTCCTTGGTGGTCTCTAAAGCTTTCCATGACTGGATTTGGACAGTTGCTCCCATTCTTCTTGTTGGTAGGTCCTATCTGCAGTAAAACCAATTCTAATTACTTTGAGCAGGAATCAGCAGTGAGTGGAGCTGTGTTGAAGCTTTTTTACATTTACTGAGATATCGTCTACTTATAAATATATGCCAAGAATCTATTTTTAAAATGTATTATACCTGTTGTAACAGATGGCCGGCAACTCAGCCTCGCAGGGACGCCCCGAGAATGGAAGATGCCGGAAGGCAGTTACGTTTGAACACTGCCTCCCCCAAAACACTAGATGGCAGCTCCCCAGGAGTGTAGCGGTGCCCCGGATTCCCACAGGGCATCCTGGGACTTGGAGTTCACTATCTCAGCCCTGTTGGGTGCCGTCAGCTTATGTGCTATATAAATAAATGTTGTTGTTGTCAGGGGGTGCTATGGAAGGACCTGGGGAGTCATGCTTCTCTTCTGTACTAACCCCTACTCTCTCTTCTGTTTCCTTTTCCGGTGTCCTTTTGGTGGTATACTCAAAGCATTGTGATGTTCCAACAGTGATGGATTAAAAGCCAGAAGTCTGCATGACCATCATCATCAAGTCCTTCCATGAGAACCCTAATTACAAAGAGGACTATTTCATTTATGTTAGGTAGAATGCCCAGAGGGGACTGGGTGGTCTCGTGGCCTGGAACCCCTGCAGATTTTATTTTTTCCTCCAGCCGTCTGGAGTTTTTTTTTTGTTTTTTCTGCCCCCCCCCCCCGGCCATCGGACCTTACTCTTTTTCTATGTTAACTAATGGTGTCTTATTTTAGTTTCTTATTTTGTCTTTTATTTTTCTTTTCTTCATTACGTAAAGCACTTTGAGCTACTTTTTGTATGAAAATGTCCTATATAAATAAATGTAGTTGTTATAGCCCGAACGTACTAGGAAGTTACGAGGATGGAAGTCCTGAACTACTTCTGGGCTGATTCTTCTTCTTCCCGTTAGGGGTCACCACAGCGGATCATCATGTCCCATCTCTACCTGTCCTCATCATCTTGCTCTGTTACCCCCATCACCTGCATGTCCCCTCTCACCACATTCATAAACCTTCTCTTAGGCCTTCCTCTGTTCCTCTTGCCTGGCAGCTCTATCCTTAACATCCTTCTCCCAATATACTGAGCTTTTAAAAACTTGAATTCTCCGTCTGACCCGGAAGTGCTGGCAGGTCACGTGGACGGAAGAGCAGAAGCACTTCTGGATCAAGAACTATATAAAGGACTGTGGAACACCCAGTAGGTGAGCCAGAGTCAAGAAGAGGTGGACAACGCTTACTGGAAGGTGTGGCGGAAGAGAAAAAGAGAAGAATTGCTTATTATTGTGCTTTGTGATTTACTTGCCTGTGTTATTGTGGCTGTGGTGCTTGTGGAGCGCTGTTTAAAGAAGAAAATAACTAAAAAGATCTTCTTGGTGCTTTTACTTGGTGGCCTGAGTGTCTGTCTGTTGGGTTAAAAGGGGCAACAGTGCCATTCACACTGTATAAAGCCCCTTAACCCTGAAATGGATCACTGGGATGGAAAGCGGAGCGATAGAATCTTTAAAGCAGGCCCCAGTCAGTTTGGATGGGCTCCAACACTTCCAGCATCATCACACTGAGAACTGGAGCGCCGCAGGGCTGTGTGCTTAGTCCATTGCTGTTCACCCTACAGACTCACGACTGCACAGCCACGCACAACACCAACCACATCATCATCAAGTTTGCGGATGATACAACGGTGCTGGGACTGATAAGCAGGGATGATGAAACAGCATACTGAGATGAGGTGGAACGGCTGTCTGCATGGTGTGAAGATAGCAATCTATCTCTCAATGTCGACAAGACAAAAGAGATAATTGTGGACTTCAGAAAATCACATCCTGCCCACATCCCACTCAGCATCAACGGTTTAGATGTGGAGACTGTTAGGAGTACCAAGTTCCTCGGTGTGCACATAACTGAGGAACTTACGTGGACGCATAACACCTCATCACTAATCAAGAAAGCCCAGCAGAGACTACACTTCCTGAGGTGACTGAAGCGAGCAAGTCTTCCCCCTTCCATCCTCACCATGTTCTACAGAGGCACCATAGAGAGTGTTCTGACCAGCTGTATCACTGTCTGGTATGGCAACTGCAACGTATCCGACCGCAAGCGCCTGCAAAGTATAGTGAAGACAACAGAAAACATTATTGGGGTGCCTCTCCCTTCACTACAGGACATATTTTACAAACGCAGTGTCCACAAGGCCTGCAGCATTGTGCAGGACCCCTTACACCCCTCACACTTCTGCCATCCAAGAGAAGATACTTCAGCATCACAGTCAGATCTGCCAGGCTGCAGGAGAGTTTTTACCCCAAGCTGTCAGACTCCTTAACACCCTGCTGCCCCCTGGGACCTTCCACACGGCCTCAAGCACCTCTAAAAACAGAACTTTTATACATGCAGGTCACAATGTCACGACGGTCTAGACGTTAACATTATACAAAGTTATTGTCTGTTATACCTGCATTGTTATCACTCTTTAATTTAATAATTTATCAATATGCTGCTGCTGGAGTATGTGAATTTCCCCTTGGGATTTATAAAGTATCTATCTATCTATCTATCTATCTATCTATCTATCTATCTATCTATCTATCTATCTATCTATCTATCTATCTATCTATCTATCTATCTATCTATCTATCTATCTATCTATCTATCTATCTATCTCCTCCATCTATCCCAGGCAGGCTTTGTCCTCTTCCATTCAACTCCAACTCATTTCATATATGACTTCCAGGTCTCAGGATATTGTCCTTTGGAAGCACTTGTGGGTCAGGTGGAAAGCCGACAAATTTGGGATCACTTCTCCCTGTGGCACAATTGATAGCCAAAACAGGACTGCCCCATGGGACTACAGTTCCCAGCATGCCCTGCAGGAGTCTCTACGGGTACCGAGGCCCATATATGAAGAATGTGAAGTCCAGACATGTTGTCTCCAACTTGTCCCTCCATTACACTGAACCCTTCGGTCCAGAACGTCTGCATTTGCATCTCTTGCCAACCTGCTGGCTAGGACAGAGAATACCATGCCACTCAATAGCCTGGCCTCCAGGCCAGGTAAAGGACCATGAACCATCTTGGCAAGGACACAAGCCCATCTCTGTAGTCTGTCATAACAGTATCTATAGATAAAGTTGATCTGATTGAAAACAAAATAATAGAATATGGCTTTGCAAACATTTATTCAATGAAAAAAAGGAAAAGATATGAAATTATAATCTAGGAAAAAAGTAAGATCCCCCCTTCTGGCTCTAATACCTGGTGTTGCCCCCTCAAGTCAGCATTTCTTATAACTGTCTAGCAGTCACAGACATCAACTGGGAGAATTTTTTTTTCCCACTTATCCATGCAGAATTCTTTGTTTGAGGGACATCTTGAACATAAAGCCCATTTCAATTCAGCCCAGAGGATCTCGCTGGCATTCAGAAGCAGGCTTTGACTTTGGCTGACGCCTTTATCCAAATTGACTTTTACAACATTTATGATACAATTGCTTACAGCTCTTTTTGGTTTTTCCAATTGGAGCCCAGACAGGTCAAGTGACTTGCTCAGTGTCACACACAGTGGTGTCACAAGTGGGATTTACTATGACTTGCTGGAGACCAACGTGAAGCCTGTTGTTTGATCCAAGCAGGGGGGACTGCTGTCTCAAGGGGTACTTTTTTCAGCCCACACACTGCTAAGAACACCAAGGCTTGTCTGGAGAAACTGAAGTGTGAAGTGTTGCAAAAGTCAGACCTAAACCCACACATACTAAATAATTATAGGCCTATTTCAAATTTGCTGTTTCTCTCTAAAATACTAGAAAAAGTAGTCGCCAGTCAGCTTCAGTCACACCTTACGCATTACAATTTATTTGAGAAATTCCAGTCTGGTTCCCGCAAAGGTCATAGTACAGAAACGGCACTAACGTGGGTTGTAAACGACATTCTGATATCCTCTGATAAAGGAAACTCCACTGTAATTATGTCGTTAGACTTAAGTGCAGCATTTGACACCACTGACCATTCTATTTTACTGCACAGGCTAGAAAATGATGTTGGGCTTACAGGCACCGTGCTCGCTTGGTTTAGTTCTTATTTATCAAATCGATTCCAATATGTACAGAAATGTGCTGACAGTACTCCATCATTATACACAGAAGTTCAATATGGTGTCCCGCAGGGCTCAGTACTGGGACCTTTACTGTTTTCACTGTACATGCTTCCACTGGGATCTCTCATTAGGAAACATAATGTTAATTTTCACTTCGTATGCAGATGACACCCAGTTATACCTTTCTTTTAGATCAAATCAAGTTTCTCCGATGTTGTCTTTAATTAGTTGTGTTAGTGAATTAAAGGAGTGGATGAATAAGAACTACTTGTCTTTAAATACAGATAAAACAGAGATGTTAATTGTTGGAGGGAATGATGCTGATCATAACAATATTTTGTCATCATTTAACTCAGTTGGAATCGCCATTAGTTTTACTGAATCAGCCCACAATCTAGGAGTGATCTTTGACTCTAGCATGTCATTTAAAGCACATATTACAAAGTTGTCCAAAACATGTTTCTTCCATCTTAAAAATGTTGGGAAATTAAGGCACTTTCTAAATAAACAGGATTCTGAGAAAATAATTCATGCATTTATTTCTAGTAGGATTGACTACTGCAATGCGGTGTTCACTGGATGTTCAAACTGTTCTTTATACAGCCTCCAGTTAATCCAAAATGCTGCTGCAAGAATTATTACAAGAACAAGAAAGTACGAACACATAACTCCAGTTCATAAATCCTTACACTGGCTCCCAGTTAAGTTTAGGGCAGATTTCAAAATCCTCCTTTTAACATATAAAGCATTAAGTGGCTGAGGTCTGGCTTACTTGTCTCAACTTATCATGACTTACAAACCTGAGCACACATTAAGATCTCAAGACGCCGGTCAGCTTATGATTCCAAGGATTAATAAAATAATAGTGGGAGGTTGAGCTTTTAGTTACAGGGCCCCTAAACTGTGGAGTGGTCTGCCTGCTACTATAAGAGATGCCCCTTCGTTCTCAGCTTTTAAATCCCGGCTGAAGACTCACGACTTCAGTTTAGCACACCCTGACTAGAGCTGCTGATTAACGGTACATACTGTATCTCTGTTGTTAGTCATTAGCACTAAAACATAAGTAACATGATCGTTGTAATTTGTTACTAACCCTCACCTATTCTGTTTCTCTTCTCAGTACTCAAATGTGACACTTGGTGCCACGGCCCACCTGCCAAGTTGTTTTGCCTGCCTAAGGTAAAGTCATCCCTGATGGAGGATCACAGGAATCATCGGGTAGAGGGGTCCATTCATCGGATTGGCTGGCCCAGCGCTGTCTCAGCTGTGGAATGACCAATAGGGGGAGACAGCTTGATGGCTGTGGTCTCCAGGACTCTAAACAAATCCAAATCATATTATGTGATATCATTCTACTGTTAAATTCTGGTCCGTACTTGTAAAATTTTTATTTTTATACTGTACTGAGGATCTGTTCTGTTCTGTGTATTGTATTGTATTGTATTGACCCCCTTCTTTTGACACCCACTGCATGCCCAACCTACCTGGAAAGGGGTCTCTCTTTGAACTGCCTTTCTCAAGGTTTCTTCCATTTTTTCCCTTCAAGGGTTTTTTGGGAGTTTTTCCTCGTCTTCTTAGAGAGTCAAGGCTGGGGGGCTGTCAAGAGGCAGGGCCTGTTAAAGCCTGTTGCGGCACTTCTTGTGTGATTTTGGGCTATACAAAAAATTGTATTGTATTGTATTGCCACATTCTTCTTATTCGCCAGATTTGGCACCGTGTGGTTTCCACCTTTTTGGACAGCTAAAAAAAAAACATCTGGGTGGTCATCGATTCAAGACAGATGACGATGTGAACAAAGCGGTGCACGAGTGGCTCTGAGGACGAGACAAAATCTTTTATTTTGCTGGCACTTCTAGGCAGGTGGCACAAGTGTATTGAGAAGGGTGGAGACCACATTAATAATAATAATACATTTTGTTTATATAGTGCCTTTCCCATGCTCAAGGTGCTTGAGAAATTACATGAGCAGTTTTGTTAAGGTCCAGTCCATTTTCTGATAAATCCCATTTTCTAACTTTAGCTTGACTCCCCCTCATATAATGAAGAATCTATGATGGTGAGCTGCTCAGGCCCTGATACAGGTAAGCAGCCCCAAACCAGAACATTTCCAGCCCTCTGCTTTATAGTTGGTATTGGGTTCTTCAGCTCAAATGTCGTCGTTGGTTTTTGCCAAATATGTCGTCTGGTACTGCTGCCGAATGTCTCTTACGCTTGCTTCATCTGTCCAAGGCACAATAAAAACAACTTAATTATGACAGCTTTAATAGACCTGCTATTGCTGTGTCCCAAACATTATAGATAGATAGATAGATAGATAGATAGATAGATAGATAGATAGATAGATAGATAGATAGATAGATAGATAGATAGATAGATAGATAGATACTTTATTAATCCCAAGGGGAAATTCACAAATAGTGAATATATAATTATATTATAATTATAGTGCCCTGAAATGGTGGGGGGGGGGACCATGTAGAAAAAATGCTGCCATGGTATGACAAATCTCCTTAAGTGAAAGTCTGGAATATGACTTTAATCATGATGTATGAATTGGTGATGTAGATGGGGAAATCAAGGAAAAACTGTGTCTCTGTCCCAAACATTATGGGAGGCATTGAATGTATTTACTTACCTCAGCAGCGACATTCATGTGTCTGGTGACTCTTCCTATAAAGTCAGTAGACGGATTGGGAGAGCATGTTGGGGGTCATGAGGTTACTGGAAAAGAGTGTGTGGCTCTCCTGATATCTCTGCAAAAGGACGAAGGTCCAAGTCTTTAGAGTCCTGGTGCTTCCTGTTTGTGAGACATGGACGCTATCCAGTGACCTGAGATGAAGACTGGACTACTTTAGTATCGTGTCTCCTTTCCAGTGACCTCATGACCCCCCATGCTCTCCCAATCCGTCTACTGACTTCATAGGAAGAGTCACCAGAGTCACATGAATGTCACTGCCGAGGTAAGTAAACCTCTCGACAAGGCCGACAGACACTCTCTCCGCAGACAGACACACACACTGCTGATGTGCCCAAGCGGTCATTAAAGACCTGGAAAAATTCAAAAAGTTAAATATGAGGTGTACTGGTTACGGCTTTAGATTTTCAAAGCTTTGAGTTGACCGACACGGTGTGACCACTTGACCTGCTTGGGCCACAATGAGAAAACAAGAAACAAGAATAAAAGAAATGTAACCATTTCTTTAGTTGCCTTGGATAAAGGCACCAGTCAAATAATAATAAACAAAAATGTAATTTGCACATGCAATGATCTCATACCCAAGTCTATCGATTCTAGAAAACCTTTGAACTCTTCCATCTTATTTTCCGTTGTATCGTTACCTTCTCGTTTTGAGGAGCTCTCCTTCGCAGGTGACAGCCGGCACTCTGTGATGTTTTAACAATGTACACACTAGGTGTAGTTGCAGGATTGTCTAGGTGATGAATCTGGGGTCCTTTTTCCTGCTGCTCTCACATTTTGTCTGGTAACCATGGTGACCGGGGGACCAGCCTATCTCCTCGGTTATTAATCAGATACATAAACCAGGAAATTTGGATTAAGTAAGTAAATGAACCATATGAATGACATACAGTGAAAGCTGGAAACATGGACATGTTCGGAATAACAATATGTGGAAATATTTGCTACAATCAACAAATGCTACTTTTTGCTCGGTTTTATAAAAGGATCATAGCATTTATAACTTTTACCATCAAAATTCTGCATTATGGATTAATTTATAAAGGAGATGCCATGGAGAGCAGAATGCATTGGGTCTGTGTAACTGTCTCATTCACGTTTTTTAAAGATAACGCAGAATCTAAAACAACAGTAATAGCAAACATGAATCTGTCACAATTTGGTAATTTAATAAATGGCTCACAAAAATGTTATTCTAAAGCTTTTATATAAGGTTTTGAAATACTTGTGGGCCTAAATAAAAAAAAAAAACAAATCTGATATGTCTAACTCATGCCTGTCCCTGCATAAAGCTGTGATTCTGGCATTAAAATATAACAAGATAATATTTTATTATTAGTGAAATGGGAAAATAATAATATGGCTGAAAATATCTTTTCTTCTTCCTCCATTATGCTGCTTTTGGTGCACATATGTATGCAAAGAAGCAAAATTACATTACCTCTTGTCACACACGTGTGCACGGGAGGCAGTCAATGGGCTTAACTAAACGTAAAACGCTGGGTCAGGGGTTGACGAAGTGCACTAAAGTCTTTCCTCCCTTCTTTGCAGATCATCCGAAGGAAAGACCAGCTGAACACCAAGCAGGTTCCACTTCTGTCTCCAGACCACGCTCTCCTAATGACCTCACTTCCACCTGTGCCCTGTTGGGCCCTCCTCTTCCTTCCCACTGCCTATAAAGCCAGCCACTTGCCTTTCCCAGTCAGTCCCATTCTGGACTCAGTCGTTTGAGATTACTTGATGAAGAACCACACTTTTGCATAATAATAACTACAATATACCGGCTGGAACCCCAAACCTTTTTCCAGTATTTTGTGTTTCTTTCACATTGGCGTAGTCGGCAGGATTCTGCTTCAAGATGTCAGAGGAGCAGGACTTGAATTCTCATCTTGCGAAAATGGCAACTGAACTCCGGCAGCTCAAGGTACAGGAGCCAGAGTTGGGAGGAAGAGGATGAAACTTGAAAGAGGAGGAGTGGAGGTGCAAAGAGGAAGAAATAAGAAAAGAAAGTGCTGTGTGCTGTACACATTGTACTGCGCTGTTTGTGGGAACGGTTTGGGAAGCGTTTCCATTGAAAATAAAGTGTGTTGTGCTTGAACTTGTGCCTGCTGTCTGCTTATGTTGGGATTTGGGCGGCTGGAGCGCCCCCGTGTGGTCATATTCTAAACAGCAAAACCTTCTTGAGCAACTTTGCTCAGAAGCAATAGGTTTCTAGAATTTCATAATCCTAATAACTCTGCCATGTTTTATTCAGATTAAGCTATTTGATTTTGGGACATGGTGTCAAGAGTCTCACAACTTGACAGAGATGTAGCATTCAGATCAAATCTGGTACATCTTTGCCAAAATTGTATACAGTAATCCCTCGCTACATCGCGCTTTGACTTTCGCGGCTTCACTCTATCGCGGATTTTATATGTAAGCATATCTAAATATATAACGCAGATTTTTCGCTGCTTCACGGGTTTCTGCGGACAATGGGTCTTTTTACTTCTGGTACATACTTCCTCAGTTGGTTTGCCCAGTTGATTTCATACAAGGGACGCTATTGGCGGATGACTGAGAAGCTAACTAATCAGAGCACATAGTTAAAGTTCCTGTGTGCTGATTGGCTCAGCGACGGAGTGCTGCATTAACCAGGAAGTCTCATCTCACTCATTCAGCATTAACGTGCTCCTGCTACTGCTTCAGGGGCCGTGTCCAAGCGCCAACGGAAGATGCAAATGATTGCAGAAAAGGTAAAAATTTTGGATATGTTGAAGGAAGGGAACAGCTACACCGCTGCAGGACACCATTACAGCACCAATGAGTCCACGATTCTTTTTATTTAAAAAGGAGGAAAAGCATATAAGATCCTTTAACCAGGGCGCAAAACGAGTTGCAAGTGGACGTGATAAGGCAGTAGTCTGGATGGAATCTGCTTTAGGGATTTGGATTGAAGAGTGATGGAAGAACAACAACGGCGGTGCTACACAGTCGCCTGAAGAGGCTCACTTTAGAAGAGCTGTAACGCTCTCCTTTGTTGTGCAGTAAAATTAAACTCATCGTTATCGGACAAGTCGTCATGTCATTGTTGGTGAGTAACCATAATTAATTATCTACGTACAGTACTTATTACATGTACATAGTTTAGTGTCACTGTACACACATTTTACTGTATACAATTTTTCTTGCATTGTACGTATTTATTGCTGGTGGCCTGTCTGTCGTAATGGCTGTAACATATATGATATCGGAGACGCTCGATATCTTTAAAATAATATTTAGGTTTTACTGTATATAAACTGTGTTTACATACATAATTTCAACGAATCTTACCTAATATCTAAGAGAATACAAAGGGTTTATGCTGTATAATTGTGCGGGAAATGTTTATAATAGTGTGGGAGAGTTTATAAGGGCTTAAAATATATAAAAAGAACCATATGAACATATGGTTTCTACTTCGCGAATTTTCACCTTTCGCGGGGGGCTCTGGAACTCAACCCCTGCGATGGAGGAGGGATTACTGTATAGTCACTGTCCATATTATAAACACACACATATATATACACACACATCATATTAAAAAATGTTTTCCATTGTGTCCACAATATTCAGCCTTGACAACTCCCCTCCACAACACTTGCCCAGTCATTACTACAAGATGCTCCAAGGACCCCAGTATTATTTACCTTGGGCATCTTGAGCTCGGAGATAAACCAGGGTAGTGGAGGGAGACACAGACATTGATATCTATTATAGTAAGAGTTTTCCGTTGTGTCTGTGTTATTCAGCCTTGACCACTCCCTTCCACACCACTCGCCCCATCATTACTCCTACTGCACACATCCTCTCTCCGTACCACGCTGTGTCAGTCTCAGTGCCAACTCGCCCTTCAATGCAGTCGGTTATGGCAAGGAAGAAAAGCAAATTATCTAAACAGTGACGGTGAATTATAGAAAAACAGCAGCAAGAGCTGGGAATGGACATCGATAAAAGAAAATGAACAAAAAAACACTGCATACGATAAAAATCAAGAACAAAGAGAATCGTCCAATAAACGAGAAAGACAAAAATATCCCAAATAATATGCAAACAGAAATGCAAAAAAGCAAAGTGTATAGAATGCAACTTAGAGGATAAGATCATTCATAATATTGTTTTTGACCAGGCATTAATCTAAATTTTTATTTAATTTTTACTACGTTTCACTTTTTTACATTGACTTTTTACGTTGTATTATTAATTGGTATTTAAAATAGACAGCTGTAGTGAAATAAGTAACTGATTTTCTATGTATAATTACTATGAACCAAACTGTCTTAGCTGTGTGATAGTGGGTGCCCAGCGCCCACCCCAAGGGGTTGGTGAGTGAAACAAACAGGGGGCAGAGCTCCCTACTGTATACATTGTGGCAAAGGCGCTTTATTGGCGCCGACCCGACACAGACTGACACCAGAGGCACGAGCAAAATAAACAAATAGATTTTATTTTTTCTTCACCTGTGGGGCACGTCTTCCTCGTAATCCCCACAGGCAAAACACAGTCCCAAAAACACCACCAAAGAAAAACACCCAAATCACACTCTTTGTCTTCCTCCACTCCTCCCAGGGCAGCTTTGTCCTCCTCCTCCCAACTCTGGCGCCCTGAGTAGTGGCTGAAGGCTCCTCTTATAGCCCACGCCACACTCCCGCCCAGATGGGCTCGTTAAGCCGTGCAGCTCCCCATGGCGGAGGCCACGGAGCCCAACCAAGATGAGCTCCGGTGTTCCACGAAATTGGCTCCGCCGCAACCCAGAGGGGCTGCCAACAAAGGTTCTGAAGGACGTAGCATGGCTTTCATGGGTGCTCCCCCCGGATCCAGTGACAAAGGGGCGTCCCAGCCAGGAATGGGTCCCGGCCGTCCGCCACAACATTTACACATACATATATATATATATATATTGTCACACACGTGCACTTAGGAGGCAGTCAACAAGCCACAAGGTGAGTGAAATATCGCAAGATGAAGGGTTGATTTATGGTACTAACGCCTCTCTCTCACTTTTCTTCTTTGGGTCTGATGAAAAAGAAACAATCCCATTCACTCACCTGCAATACTTCCAGATTCACAAAATGGCCGCCCAACGTCACTTCCGCTTCCCGTTGATGACATCACTTCTGGTTCCTTTCCCAATGACGCAACTTCGAGCTCCTAATGATGACGTAACTTCTGTCTCCATCATGATGACATCACTTCCGGTTCCTTCACAATGACGGCACTTCCATCCAACAGCTTTGACGTCATTTCCTGCCACATCATTAGCGACCACCATTTTTCTGTATAAATATCACCATCTAGGAATAGCAATAAAAATAATAATAATAATAACACATTTTATTTATATAGTGCCTTCCCATACTGAATTTTAACCTTTGAAGATAAGTAAAATATCCTGGTAAAACATTAGGTGTGATACATGCAATTTAAAACCAAGTCACAGCACCATATAGACCTAGTAAAGAAGAGTTTAACTGTCCCATACTTCATTTATAGCACATTTCTGGAAAGTGTTGGAGAGGCTAAAGGATCTACACTGATTTTCAGTTTCGTTGATCACCCCCCCACCATGTGACTGTATCCTCCCTGACCTCGGTCATCACTCAGGTCTGCCCTGCTGAGTCGGCTGCACTGGAAAGTGAAATTGTTCAGCTGCAGATGAATGGCAACATAAAGAGCTGAAATTCAACCAGGTGTTGCTCACTTATGGAATTAAGAGACTGAGCAGACTTTCTCAAAATGAAACCGCGCATGCAAAAAGTCATGTCCCTTTTTATAGCACATCACTTTCTGAATTCACATTTCTCCACAGGATATTTCATAATGACAAACTATAGGAATAGAACAAGGCATGTCTCAATTAACTAACAAGAATTGCCAAAAGAGACTACAAGTACACCCTGCCCGGGATTGGTTCCTGCCTTGAGCCCTGTGTTGGCTGGGATTGGCTCCAGCAGACCCCCGTGACCCTGTGTTCGGATTCAGCGGGTTGGAAAATGGATGGATGGATGGACTACAAGTATAAGATTGAAACAGTTAAGCAGATGCAGCCACATGTCCACTCGTGTCATCATTGGTCTATTTTAGTTGTCCCCTACATGTACATAGTATATCTACTACTAAGAAGAGGGAGGAACATAGGGTTACGTACAACAGTGGAGGAAGATGCACACAGGTAGATGACATCCTATGCAGAGGAGTCAATCTGAAGGAGATTGAAGACTGCAAAGTGGTAGCAGGGGAAAGTGTAGTTAAGCAGCATATGATGGTGGTCTGTAGGATGACGTTGGAGATCAAGAAGAGGAAGAGAGTAAGGGCAGAGCCAAGGATCAAATGGTGGAAGTTGAAAAAGGAAGACTGCAAGGTTGAGTTTAAGAAGAAGGTGAGACAGGCACTGGGTGGCAGTGAAGAATTACCAGACAGTTGGGAAACAACAGCAGATGTAGTAAGGGTGAAAGCAAGAAGGGTGCTTGGTGTGACATCTGGACAGAGGAAGGAGGAAAAGGAAACCTAGTGGTGGAATGGGCAAGTACAGGAGAGTATACAGAGGAAGAGGATGGCAAAGAAGAAGTGGGATAGTCAGAGAGATGGAGAAAGTAGACAAGAGTACAAGGAGATAAGGTGCAAGGTGAAGAGAGAGGTGGCGAAGGCTAAAGCAAAGGTGTATGATGAGTTGTATGAGAGGTTGGACACTAAGGAGGGAGAAAAGGAATGACTGGCTAGACAGAGGGACCGAGCTGGGAAAGATGTGCAGCAGGTTAGGGTGATAAAGGATAAAGATGGAAATGTACTCGCAGGCGAGGAGAGTGTGTTGAGCAGATGGAAAGAGTACTTTGAGAGGCTGATGAATGAAAAGAACGAAAGAGAGAGAAGAGGTTGGATGATGTGGAGATAGTGAATTAAAAAGTGCAATGGATTAGCAAGGAGGAAGTAAGGACAGCTATGAAGAGGATGAAAAATGGAAAAGCCGCTAGTCCAAATGACATACCTATGGATGCATGGAGGTGTTTAGGAGAGATGGCAGTGGAGTTTTTAACCAGATTGTTTAATGGAATCTTGGAAAGTGAGAGGATGCCTAAGGAGTGGAGAAGAAGTGCACTGGTGCCGATATTTAAGAATAAGGGGGATGTGCAGGACTGTAGTAACTACAGGGGGATACAAGTGAAGAGCCACAGCATGAAGTTATGGGAAAGAGTAGTGGAAGCTCAGTCAAGAAGTGAGGTGATGATTAGTGAGCAGCAGTATGGTTTCATACCAAAAAAGAGCACCACCTCGTGCAATGTTTGCTCTGAGGGCGTTGATGGAGAAGGTTAGAGAAGGCCAGATGGAGTTGTATTGTGTCTTTGTGGACCTGGAGAAAGCATATGACAGGGTGCCTCGAGAGGAGTTGTGGTATTGTACGAGGAAGTCGGGAGTGGCAGAGAAGTATGTAAGAGTTGTACAGGATAAGTACGAGGGAAGTGTGACAGTGGTGAGGTCTGCGGTAGGAGTGATGGATGCATTCAAGGTGGAGGTGGGATTACATCAGGGATCGGCTCTGAGTCCTTTCTTGTTTGCAATGGTGATGGACAGGTTGACAGACGAGATTAGACAGGAGTCCCCGTGGACTATGATGTTTGCTGATGACATTGTGATCTGTAGTGAGAGTAGAGAGCAGGTTGAGGAGACCCTGGAGATGTGGAGATATGCTCTAGAGAGGAGAAGAATGAAAGTCAGTAGGAACAAGACAGAATACATGTGTGTGAATGAGAGGGAGGTCAGTGGAATGGTGAGGATGTAGGGAGTAGAGTTAGTGAAGGTGGATGAGTTTAAATACTTAGGATCAACAGTACAGAGTAACAGGGAGTGTGGAAGAGGAGTGAATAAGGGAGTGCAGGCAGAGTGGAGTGGGTGGAGAAGAGTGTTAGGGGTGATTTGTGATAGACGGGTATCAGCAAGAGTGAAAAGGAAGATCTACAGGACGGTAGTGAGACCAGCTATGTTACATGGGTTGGAGACGGTGGCACTGACCAGAAAGCAGGAGACAGAGCTGGAGGTAGCAGAGTTAAAGATGCTAAGATTCGCATTGTGTGTGACGAGGATGGATAGGATTAGAAATGAGGACATTAGAGGGTTTGCTCAAGTTGGACGGTTGGGAGACAAAGTCAGAGGGGCGAGATTGTGTTGGTGTGGATATGTGCAGTGAAGAGATGCTGGGTATAATGGGAGAAGGATACTAAGGATAGAGCTGCCAGGCAAAGGGAACAGCTGAATACTGAAGAGAAGGTTTATGGATGTGGTGAGAGAGGGCATGCAGGTGATGGGGATAACAGAGCAAGATGACGAGGACAGGAAGATACGGAAAAAGATGATCCGCTGTGGCACCCCCTAACTGAAAGATCAACTGAAAGAAGAAGAAAAAAAATAAAGAGATTGTGTTGGTGTGGACATGTGCAGAGGAGAGATGCTGGGTATATTGGGAGAAGGGTACTAAGGATAGAGCTGCCAGAAAAGAGGAACAGAGGAAGGCCTAAGAGAAGGTTTATGGATGTGGTGAGAGAGGACATGCAGGTGATGGGGGTTACAGAGCAAGACGCAGAGGACAGAAAGATATGGAAGAAGATGATCCGTTGTGGCAACCCCTAACAGGAGCGGCTGAAAGAAGAAGAGAAAGAAGAAGAAGAAGGATCCGGAGACTGGAACGTACTCAGGAGTTGTTTGCCTGAAGTCCTAATTAAATAATGCAAGTAGACTGAGTGTCAAGTTTCAAATGCAAAGCAAATATCAAAGGTCAAAAGAAACAAAGCATTCAAATACCTTGGTTTGCATCTGTACTTGCGCGGTTTCTTAGAGTCAGATCGGGATGGGGGGGATGTTAGAGCGCGTGAGCTTATTCACTAAGTGCGTGAGCTTATTCAGTGCTGTTGATCTTTTTTTTCTTTCAGTAAAAGCGCCAACATAAATCCACACCCGATCTGACGCTGTTCGTTTTCAAATAATATTGCATTAGTGCGATGATGTTTTTACATATATTATCTCTTTCTTTCAGGTGTGTAATAGAAACCACAGCATAGTAGAGAAGCGTGTACATTGTAACAGGTACACACGTTGTAAATGTAGGAAAGACGATCCTTGCGTGTGTGTGAACAGTTAACATTTGAATCTGATGATTGCATATAGCGCTGAACTTACTGCTCTGTACTATTCTATCCTCTACATGTCCTGGAGTACAAAAGAAACAGCATATAGACAACATGTGGGGACTGGCAAGATCGGGAAAAAAAAAATACGCAGTCACTGATTACAAACCGCAAGATGTTATGCGAATGAATATGAATAATATGAATAATGTTGCATCCGTGCCACAAAGTTTTCCGAAATGTACTATACAGGTCATAAAACGAATAATTCCAAATATCATATATACCTACGTCTGTGTTTTTTTGTTTTTTTGACATCATACACCATAAGGTGCATACTAATTCAGCGTAAGCAGGAACACTCAATAAAACTGAATAAAAAAAGAATTCAAGTGATGGTGAGATATGAAAAAGGCAGATTCGCCAGCGTTTGTGCCTCAGCTTTTATCCCTCCAGATGAGAGAATGTCCAGTTCCATTGTCTCAAAACACCACTTACATCTCCAGTTATTCCATTTCAAATGAAAAATAATAGCGTCAGATCCCCCTTGGTAGTATGTATCGTGATCATGATTTAGAGAGAATAAAAGTTAAAAAAGCGGTAACTTTTACAAGTCCTATAAATACACACCGTGTGTTACAGACGCAAACCAAATGTATGTGTGTACTGTATAATATTAACAAAGGAGCAGCTCACTACTGAAAACGGCAAATATAGGAGTGAGTGAGGATCGAACCGGGGACTCTTGATTACAAGTCAGCAAATTTTACCGCTATATCAATGAAGCTGTTGTCTATTCCTTGAATCTTTTGTGAAAGTGTTTACTTGATCTTTGGACTTCCGTCTTCATACATTATATAGTTTATGCCTACATTTTGTCGTTTACTACTAAAATATGAAAAATGTTTCTGTTTTAAAAATGTGTTTACACAGATTACTGTAGAAACGGAAAACACATGAAATGTGTGTTTTCCAAATAGCGATATATTATTTCCACTCTAAAAATCCAGCACTTCAGTCACTCCCAGATAATCAAACAAGGCCTGAGCTGGGGAAACTTAGTGAATGTTTTGCGATGGAGGGGATGGAATAGCCGGCTGCTTGCTGCTCATCTTAATCGGCACATTTAGAAGACAAAAGAGAGGTGAGAATGGTTTTAAGGTGGGCCGGATCTACGAGTTTTTTCGTAGATTCTGGTAATTCTAGTGTTAAAGTACCATATCCGGTTGCTAGAAGTGGCCCAAGAGTTATCACCAAAGCGTTTTCGAATTGTCGTGTTTACACACAGACGGACATCATTTTCAAAAATGGTATTTTCGGAGTCAGGAAGGTCTAAAACATCAAGATTCATCACAATCTTGTTTTTTTTCATGATTCCTATACTTTGCTTATACTATGTATACGAGAAAGTAAAAGGAATGCAAGAATCACTGCTTCCAGTAATGAAATGAGGTGAGACACAAATGGGCTTGGGGCTTTCCTGGAAAACCGTCTGGAGGTCAGCCGAACATGAATCATAGAACTATGTCCCCTCCTACACGCCCTCTCAAACCACCAACCGGCTAGGTATATCCTGTGAATAGCCCAGTCAGTAATTGCACAACAATCGCTACATGAGATGATGCTATAATGTTGGGTCAAAAAAATTGAATAGCGAATCAACATCAAATTTCTCGCAAAATTGAACAAAATGGCCAAAGAAACTTATGAAATGATAAAAAACAGTGTACGGTGATAATACTGTAGTTTGTCTCGCACACAAGTTTGAGTGTCACAAATGTTTCAAGGAAAGACAAGAAAATGTGAAAGACGTTCAACGCACAGGTCGCCCATGCTCGTCTCAGATGGATGAAAACATCAAAAAGGTGAATGAGATTCCTCGAAATGATCGTAGTGCTTTTTCCGTAAAGCAGTTTTTGACTGACAAAAACATTCCTGTCCTCGATCATCCTCAGTATTCGGCCGATTTAGCTCCCTATGATTTTTACTTTTTCTCAAAAATCAAAAGTGACCTGAAGGGACCACACATTTTTCTTCAGTGGATGAAGTGAAGACAGAAACGGCAAGCCTGGTGAAGAGGCTCAAGCTAGAAGACTTCCAGCTCTGTTTCAATCAATGGAAGATATGTATGGAGTGGTGTAGAGATTGGGAGGGGGAGTCTATAGATGGTGACAATGTTTAGAATGCTGTAATTCATCAAAAAATACATATTTTTTTACCAATCCGGTTATTTTTATGGCTCACCTTGTACGTTTTGTTCATTCCCAGGTGGTTCTGGGATAGATTGCTATGGCAATTGTGAATGCAATTGCTTCCAAACACTCGTAAAAAAAACAAATATGGCACTGTGTCAAGACTGTAAATATTTTTGATTTTTTCATTTTACCATAAAATGAATAAAAATAATATTTCAAATACTTGGAAGTTTAAAACCTCGAATCAGACGCATGCTAATTGAAAATCCATCTAGGGAAAGCTACAAAAGTAATTAAGGCTGCTAATTATAACAATTTGAAACAAAATTTTTACACGTAGAGAGGTCTGGAATTTGAAAACACAATAAACATAAACGCAACCACAGCCAAAATGTAAATATAAAATCGTAGTCAAAAAGCAGAGCAGGAATTTGCTAACCAGAAATATTCCAAAACAACAATGGAATTAAAGTTTTAAGGTTTGGGTTGAATCCAATGATGCACTACCATGAAGTAAATGATGCAAACGTTATACGCTTAACCCAGATATGTTACGCACCTGACACTTCTGGTTGACTTTGTCTAGAAACGGCAAAACAGCTGTCTACAAAGATTTCTCAAAATTGTTGTGTCCCTAAGAAATATAAAATATTCTTGTGGGAGACTACTGCTTATTTTTATTGTTTGTTAAAAACATACCAAATATCCAAATAGATATGACCAAAATGTTCTTTAGCCTTCAAACCCCCTAAAAATGTCTAAATAATTTTGAAATATCTAGGAAAATGAATAAAGAAAAATGGAAAAATGCCTCATCATGACACAAGTGTTGTATCACTTATATCATCTGTGGTTGGATGCAGGAATGACGGGTCTCCAGACACTGAGGTAATTTTGGAGCACCAACAGGGTTGTCCCTTTTATTGTCTGTAGACAATGAAAAATAAACAAAACAAATGACACTAATTGGGGTTTGTCCCCGAATACAAGAATTTGGCAAAATGAAGAGTAGACAGGCTGCAGTTGCCACAAGTTGCTATAGCACCTGGGGTTTTATGGTGACTGGACGGGGTCAAATGCCCTCATTGGGCATCTTCTCAGCACTGTGGACAAAGTGAAAGCAGATGACAATGTCAGCAGCAGTGCCCCCTCCGGTCTCAACGGGTTACCTTGACTGCACCAGAGAGAAGATCCTCCAACGCATATGTGCAACACATTTTAAGGTGCCGAAAAGTGAAAACATCTCTTTAGATTATTATAATGCACTCCTATCTGGATTAACTATAAAGAAAGAACTTATTTGCCGTCTTTTTCAAAAAAACAGCAGTGTATAATCTTAACTAAAAAACTAAAATCTTAACACATTACGCCAGTCCTAGAATTGTTACACTGGCTGCCCGTGTCCTTTAGGACTGATTTTAAAATACTCCTGTTTGTAAATGAAACATGGAAAAACCTAGCGCCTTTATAAACCCTGGAAGACCTGTCCCCGTAAACTTCTAATTTTAGTATTCAATTCTTTTACACTTACTTGCTCAATATTACAAAAGAAAAAAAAAATCGGGAATGTTCTCCACTAGAGTTTCTCATATACTCAGATATGGGGATGGATGTTTGAAGAGTAAACCGCAAGACAATGATTATATTTTTATATTACGTACATTAAAGAACCATCAACAACAAATCAAAACAAATTAATAATATATTGAACAATTATTATAAAAGTAAAGTTGAATAAATCGGACTCTGCAGCTGCATGAATAAAAGGTAAAGTAGCACTTCCGGTTAGCAGTTTGTACCTAATACTTGTATGCAAAATTTGGTTGACCTAAGTAAAAGCGTACTCAAGTTATTGTGTTTACACACACACACAGACATAATTCCAAAAATGGTATTTTCAGACGTCAAGATTTATCAAGATCTCAAAATGGATTTTTTTGGAGGATTCCAATACTTTCCCTATACATTGTATACGAGAACGTCAGGGAGGTCTGAAATGTCAAGATTCATCAAAATTTCGAAATGGAATTTTTGGAGGATTCCAATACTTTCCCCATACTTCATATATGAGAACGTCAGGGAGGTCTGAAATGTCGAGATTCATTAAAATCTCGAAATGGAATTTTTAGACAATTACAATACTTTCCCTATACTTTGTATATGAGAATGTCAGGAAGGTCTAAAATGTAGAGATTCATCAAAATCTATTTTTGGACGATTACAATACTTTCCTTATACTTCGTATATGAGAAAGTAATGAAAGAGGCGGTCTTTTGATGTTGTGCACAAAAAATCCGGAATACTTTACTGCTGGAGATACAGCAACCTAAAACAACACAAATCTATTAAAAATGTGGAAAATGTAACAAGATAATTGTTATGAACTTGAGAGTTCCCAATTGCAAACAGTCCAAAAAATACTTAAATGCTCACTAGAGGGGAAGAAACACCAAAAAACCCCTGGCTGGACATGAAAAGGTCAATAAAATAAATCTTTTAATTTCTAAAGATTCTTCAAGTTAAACAAAAATAAGCTGCAAGGAACATAAAGGCACTGACAGCAATGCTTTCAAATTGGTGGTCCCAAAGTCCCAGTATAAAATATAAAAATGGTTGATAAAAATGAGTGAAATATCACAAAAATCCAGTAAATCACAGAGAATCAAAATGAGCAATAGAACACCGGAGTACTCACTTCCACCACCATGAGCATATTCACAATGAACCGCAAAGGACTTTATAGAGCTAAAGGCAGTGCCTTGATGGTGATGAGCAAGTGGCCCTGCTTCTTGGGGGAACTGCCTACAAAACATAAGGTACATTAAAGAAGATGCATAGACGTAAAGAAAGTAAACATTCACCAATGTTAACATAAAAAATATTTCAAAATCAAAAGCATTCTCAAAGAAGTTGCCCCTGAAAAAAATAACCATTAGTTAACCATTACCGGGTTCCTATAAGTATATATTACAATATAACTGGGACTGAGATGGATATACATCCAATAATTCATATAAACCAAAGTGATGCCCAGACATTCTCAAGACTTTAGGAACTTTCAAAACTCAACTTGATTTTTTTTGGAAGAAATAAGTGGATAGGACTGGCGAGATTTGTTGGGCTGAATGGCCTGTTCTCCTCTAGAGTGTTCTAATGTTCAACTGTATTTATTTAGATACAGGTAGATCAGCTGAGAACAGGGTTGCCAGACGTCTTCATTTTTAGCAGGACTGTCTCGAATTCAACGGACAAATCCCGAGTGCCTCTGAACATCCTAATTGAACAAAAATTGTATGTAAAAAAAAAATCTTAATTCAATTTTTGTATTGAATATCTAGTAATTTTTGTAGACCGCCTGGCCTACCACGTTTTATGAATAAAATAAAACGTGTTACAAGTTATATAAAAACATACCCGTTTTCTTCTATATATGTACTTATTTCCATATATGTTGTCTCACACGCGTGCATGGGGGGGGCAGTCTAAGGGCTTAATTGAAGGTAAGCTACAGAGTTAGGGGTTGATGAATCACACTAATGACTTTTCTCCCTGTTCCTCAGACCTCCCGAAGGGAAGACCAATTAAAGCCCCTCCTACTTCTGATAACAGACCACGCCCTTCCGCTGACCTCACATCCACCCATATCCCGCCTCTTCCTGCTGAGCATGTATAAAGCCCATGACCTCCACTCACCACATCGGTCTTGCTATGGACTTGGTCTTTTATGACTACTCATTTAAAATTGTATTCTGTGTTAATATATGGGGTGGATCCCCCATTTCGTCCTTTTGTTCTCTTGTCTTTTACAATGTTTAGATTATATTTATATATCTATAATTAAAATTTACTTTAAAATTATCTCTTTTTTTCTGTTCCATAGTTCCTTAACATCTTTTTTTTTTTGTTTGCTCGAAATAGTGTTTGTGCTGAAATTGATTTTGGAAATCTGACTACCCTAGCTAAGTACCAGACATATTTTTTTATAATTTTTGAGCAGACATAAAGGCTCGTGGCAACATGCTACAAACACAAATTCATCAAAGCATTTCATATGTAAATCAACAGATTGATAAAGAAATTTGTGCTTTTTGAGCACACATAAAAATGTGATTGATCATCACTTGGGCTGCAGGAATAATTAGCGCACTAAAAATACAATAACTAAGTCGATAAATGAAGAAAGAAATAAATAGTGCGGACAATGGCACTCTCACGATAAGTTGCACCGTGAGATTTATAGTGGCCAGAGCTGGCCTAAATCAGTATTCTAACAGCTGATCTCAATTATCCCTTTAATTTGGGTCGCGTTCAATAACGAAAGACTGCTTGTTTGATTACCTTTGCACAAACAGATGAGCGAAGCATCAAAGTTTAATGTCATTTTGTTTTCTCTTACAGCCTCCTTAATATATGAGAGAGCAGAGACTACAAAAAGATGTGAAGAAATTCATTGTGAAGCAGTAAATATTTTTTCATAGCAGCTCATATGAATACTAAAAATGAATCCGAAAACGACACAAAGTCTCGCATAACACAAGTTCATTTTCTTGGATTCTAAAATAAAATCCTAAATGTTGCAAGAAATCAATATTAAAGATAAAAAATATATTTAGCAGAAGAAACTATTGACAATGTATCACATCTTATGAGTTCTGTTTGTTACATAACAATGCTTTTATACATTCTAAAGTGTAAGCTTCGCACTGGTGTATTTTAAAGGAATAAATTTATTGTATCTTGAATGCACCACTCATGTTAAAAACAATCATTCCTTAAACACAGTGACTGCTGGACCATTTATTACCAGGACGCTGTCGTACAGATTGCCATTCGTGTGTGCCTAGGGGACACTTTAATGGCTCCTGGTGATGCTATTTCTTCACCACTCCAGGAGTTGGCGCTGTATGATTAATGCCTTCTCTTTCCCTCCCTCTGCAGACTCAGTGATTGACAGGTTTTCCACCACTGATGCCACTTCCGGTGTCTGTCCGCTTGGCCCCGCCTCTTCCAGTTTTAAGTCAGTTTCAAAATAATGAAACTGAAACACAGCACTAACAATCCCACATAACACAAGTTCATTTCCTTGGATTTTAAAATAAAATATAACTGTTGCAAGAAATCGATATTAAAAGTAAAAAATGTATTTAGCAGAGGAAACTATTGACAGTGTTTCATATCTGATGATGTTCTGCTGCTACATAACAATATTTGTATACATTTTAAAGTGTAAGCTTCACACTGATGTATTTTAAAGGAATAAATTATTGTATGTTTAATTCTCCACTCATGTTAAAAACAATCATTCCTTCAAACACAGTGACTGCTGGACCATTTATTACCAGGAAGCTGCCTAGGGGACAGTTTAACGGCTCCTGGTGTTGCTGTTTCTCCACCACTCCAGGGGTTGGCGCTGTGTGATTAATACCTTCTCTTTCCCTCTCTCTGAAGACTGGATGATTGGCAGCTTTTCCACCACTGATGTCACTTCCGGTGTCTGTCCGCTTGGCCCCGCCTCTTCCTGCTTCGAGGCACTTCAAAATAATGAAACCGAAAAATGGCACTAATAATCTCACATAACGCAAGTTCATTTTCTTGGTTTAAAAAATAAAATATAAATGTTGCAAGAAATCGATATTAAAAAATAAAAAATATATTTAGCAGAAGAAACTATTGACAATGTATCACATCTTATGAGTTCTGTTTGTTACATAACAATGCTTTTATACATTCTAAAGTGTAAGCTTCGCACTGGTGTATTTTAAAGGAATAAATTTATTGTATCTTGAATGCGCCACTCATGTTAAAAACAATCATTCCTTAAACACAGTGACTGCTGGACCATTTATTACCAGGACGCTGTCGTACAGATTGTCATTCGTGTGTGCCTAGGGGACACTGTAATGGCTCCTGGTGATGCTGTTTCTCTGCCGCTCCAGGGGTTGGCGCTGTGTGATAATCCCTTTTCTTCTCCTTCCTCTGCAGACCGTATGATTGACGGCTTTTCCACCACTGATGTCACTTCTGGTGTCTGTCCTCCTGGCCCCGCCTCTTCCTGCTTAGAGTCACTTCAAAATAATGAAACTAAAAGCACTAAAAATCCCACATAACGCAAAATTAATTTTCTTGAGTTTAAAAATAAAATATAAAAAAGTTGCAAGAAATCGGTATTAAAAAATAAAAAATATATTTAGCAGAACAAACTATTGACAGTGTATGATATCTGACGATGTTCTGCTGTTCCATAAGAATATTTTTATGCATTCTAAAGTGCAAGCTTTGCACTGATGTATTTTAAAGAAATAAATTATTGTATCCTGAAGCGAAATTTCTGCAAACTGAAGATTTGCCGTGATTGGGAGCGCTCCCCAGAAAAAAATGTATCTAACTAAGACAAATCACATAGACAAGTAGGCACAGGACAACACATACATGGAGAAGAAAACTGTAATCCACTGTGATTGTAGTTGTAATCCAATAGCGTGTGTCATATGTAGAAACAAATACAGACTGTTTATCGCGATCCCCTCTATATCTGTTGGCTCCTTTTTTAAACAGCCCGCTTTAATTATTCTTCTTTACAGCAACCCCACGGAGAGTGGAGTGGTGGCTTTGAGGCTAGGGATCTGCACCAGCAATCAGAAGGATGCCAGTTTGAATCCTATAAATGCCCTTATCCTGAAATTGTTCAGTGCTGGGTATGACGTTAATCTGTACCCAGCTCTGTAAGCAGATTCTCCAACTTGCTCTTTGGTGACAGGATTGGAACTCCAGCCACCGTAATAAACTGCACACTGTTCAGTGTGGTGCTGAGGTGTCACCCATTGCACTGCCGCACTCGGATCCCAATCCGTGTGGTTCATCATGTGGTGTGTGTGCAATGTGCTGTAATCAGAGCATGCTCCCAACCCCTCTCTCTCTCTCTCTCTCTAGCACCCTCTGAATCTGCCCAATGATGTAATAATGCTGGGGCTGCTGGGATTTGTAGGAAATTTTATGCAGCACTGCTACATACATATACAGACAGACACACACAAAGAAATTTAGATGTAATGCAGCATTTAGACTAATGCACCTGCTGGATGATGAGAAAAAAATGAACACAGAAACACACACGTAATGGATCTGTAAAAGCCGATGTGCACAGAGACATTAAGCCACCCCGTGTGCCAGTCTGTCTATGCAGTGTGTTTACTGCATTTAATCCAACATTCTTAGTTACAGATATTATTGAAGTTTCTCCCTATAATCCATCTCTTTTTCATTTACTCTACATTTATCTGTGTACATAATGTTAATTAACCTCTTTATCATTAGACCCAAGCATCACTTGGGCTGTAAAAATTAAATGTGTTAGTCCTGAGTGTCACTCAAGCAATTGCATAGACGCATCTTACATAAGACCCGAGTATCACTCGGGCTATTAAGAGTGCCAACAAGGTTAATGTTGAGCAACGGTATAGACGTGTCCAGTGTAAGCGTTACCCAGGCATCTACTAGCCTCATAACGGCGTCTTGTATAGAAATGCCACTCATCAGCAGTGATGACGAAGTGAATCTGTCTTCAGGCAGTGAACGGACACTGGAACTGAAAGGGATTCTGGGAATCTGAAAGTGACACATGTGCAGTGTGCTGTTCATATTATTGTCATTCATCATTATTATTATTTGTGTCATTATTATACTTTCTACACTTTCGACTTTATGTTTTGCAGCTTTTACAGGGGAAAGGTGAGATTTAATGCAAAAATAATGTCATTTTTCCATGTTTTTTTGAGAGAAAAAAATGCAGGGCTAAGGAGGTGAAGTTAATGCACTTGATTGTTGTATTATACTGTAAGATCTTCCATTAACTGGTTTCCTATCGGAAAGCCAAAATGTAATTCACAATGAAGTACTGGAATAACAATGCCATACCAATTTTGTGTTCTGTTTTTTGACTTCAACTTCTGTTTCTTGCTTCGCTCTTCTGTTTAGTTTGCCTTCTCATCCCTCTTTTTCTGCCTTCAACCCGATTTCCTCTCTGGCTTTGATTTTTTTGATTCTCCTGGTTATATTTTTTCCTCACAATAATCATTTGGCACCCAACCTGTCATAATACCCGCTGCCACTACCGCTTTGCTGTGGCATTGGCCGGCATTTGCCTCTGTGTCCTTTGGTCCCATTTTTGTGCTCATCCCTTTGTGTTTAGATATCCGCAGTCCTTGAGGCTTTTTGGTCTTTGTTTTCTAGATTGTAAATTTATAGTTTTGGTAATCCATTATTAGGGCAGCACGGTGGTACAGTGGTAGCGGTGCTGCCTTGCAGTAAGGAGACCTGGGTTCACTTCCCGGGTCCTCCCTGCGTGGAGTTTTGCATGTTCTCCCCTGTGTCTACGTGGGTTTCCTCCCACAATCCAAAGACATGCAGGTTAGGTGCATTGGCGATCCTAAATTGTCCCTAGTGTGTGCTTGGTGTGTGTGTGTGTGCCCTGCGGTGGGCTGGCGGCCTGCCTTGTGCCCTGTGTTGGCTGGGATTGGCTCCAGCAGACCCCCATGACCCTGTGTTCAGATTCAGCGGGTTGGAAAATGGATGGATGGATGGATGGATGGTAGTCCATTATTAGGGCAGCATGGTGGCAAAGTGGTAGCAGTGCTGCCTCACAGTTAGGAGACCTGTGGTTCACTTCCCGGGTCCTCCCTGCGTGGAGTTTTGCATGTTCTCCCCGTGTCTGCGTGGGTTTCCTCCCACAATCCAAAGACATGCAGGTTAGGTGCATTGGCGATCCTAAATTGTCCCTAGTGTGTGCTTGGTGTATGTGTGTGCCCTGTGGTGGGCTGGCGGCATTGCCTTGTGCCCTGTGCTGGCTGGGATTGGCTCCAGCAGACCCCCGTGACCTATAGCGGGTTGGACAATGACTGACTTACTGACTGACTGACTGACTAATCCATTATTTTGATTTTTGGATTACTTTATATGGCTTTGGCATTACTTTGGTTGTCTGTAATGTCACTGTTTAGTAAATGTTTCTTTCTCTTGACTTCTTCAAAATCCTCTATTAGTTAAGAGTTTTTAATTTAGTGTTCTGAAATATTAAGAATCCTGAATTTTCTATTCATTGTCTTCTTTTGAAATTCTTAATTTGATTATATTTTAATAACCTGTATTAATTACTTCGCATATCTTATGATTTATGACACTCCAGATCCTAATATTATGATTTTTCCGTGACAATGATAAAGAGTAATGCATGTCCTTCTTTTAAGTTAATTATTCCATTTTTACCTAATCAGAGTCAGCAATCAAGGAAGTATGCTCACTTTTACTGATGATTTTAATAACAAAGCATTAATGAGCAAAAACATTTTAGCACTATCTATCTAACACGATTTTCCTTCACACCCCTCTTTCTATTTACTCCTCTAGTAACAAAAAAGAAAGTTGAAATGGATCTTGAAAGAAGGCCTGAAGCAGGTATGCAGTCAAGTGGAGTGTGTAAGCTCTTTTTCTGCTCTAGTTAAATTGAACAATGATGGTAAAGCACAATGCCATCCATTTGCGGAATGCAAAACAAAAGAAATTAATGTAAATTCAGGTACCCTGGACTGTAGCATGAACATCAGCTCACCTGGCCAAGGTCAAGAGGACAATTCATTTGCCATTTCTAGGAGTTTATTCTTCTGCCGGTAGTAATAAGCTACAGTTTTCTTTGGCCCACCATTAATTAATTTGCGGCTCCCGTCATCAGTTTCATTCTCTAGATGCCCTCGCCAGCTTGCTGCAGACACTCAAGGATTCTTTTTTTGGTGTCCCGCTGCATTGAATTAAATGGGGCCTGTTGTTCGTGAACCGTTGGAATAAAGGTTGGAGGAATGGCACCTAGCTGCTCCCTTTCAGGTGCATATGAAATGGTGAAGGACGACGCCAGCAGCAGAGGGGTGATACGTCTTTGGTTGGACGGCGGTGTGTCATGTGAAGAGCCCTCGAGAAGCGGGTCCGTTTTATTTATAGTCTCTGGAATTCAGTCAAGTTTTAGACACAAATGAAAGCAAACAGGACCCACCCAAGCACAATTTGGTGTGCCACAGCAATGGTTCTGAATATCTACAGAAAGGAGAGCTGAGAAATGGGCTAGTAACTTAAAGATTTCTAGTTTGTATCCCAGCAGTGACAGAAGGAATACTTCTCTGTTGGGCCCTTAACCTACAATTCCTCTGGGGCGCCATACAAATACCTGACTCTGCACTTTGACCCTGGAACTCTGAGTAAGTTGGGATATGTCCATCCATCCATCCATTTTTCAACCCACTGAATCCAAACACAGGGTCACAGGGGTCTGCTGGAGCCAATCCCAGCCAACACAGGGCACAAGGCAGGAACCAATCCCGGGCAGGGTGCCAACCCACCGCAGGACACACACAAAGCACACACTAGGGCCAATTTAGAATCGCCAATCCACCTAACCAGCATGTCTTTGGACTGTGGGAGAAAACCGGAGCGCCCGGAGGAAATCCACGCAGACATGGGGAGAACATGCAAACTCCACGCAGGGAGTACCCGGGAAGCAAACCTGGGTCTCCTAACTGCGAGGCAGCAGCGCTACCACTGCGCCACCGTGTCGCCCAAGTTGGAATATGTGAAAAATAAATTCTATATGCAAGAAATTGTAAATAGCAAATAAAGTATTGTGAATCATTGATGTTATCCAGTGACCTGAGACAAAGACTGGACTCCTTCATGTGTGTCTCTTCAGAGAATCCTTGGGTACCACTGGTTTGACTTTGTGTTGCTCATGGAGTCCCAAATGAGGCACATTACCGACATTGTGAGGGAGCGTCAGTTACAGCACTAAGGCCATGTAGTGTGATTCCCTGAGGGTGATCCAGCTCGTAGGAATCCATGTGGCTGGACCCGGCCAAAAGACACTCCCGTAACACCTGGCTGCGGCAGATAGACGGTCATTGCTGGAGTGTGGGACTGGACCACGTGTCTGCCTGGGAGGTTGGAAACTGGGAATCCGAGCTGTTTCATCATGTTGTGGGTGTGGCAATGCGCTGTACCAGTGCCTGCTCTCCCACCTGACCTGACCTGACCTGACTGTATGTATTGTAACATCTCACTTACCTGCCTTTCAGATGTTTAATTCTCTGGTTGCTCATGGAGACTTAAATGAGGCACATTACCTGCATAGTGAGGGAGCGTCAGTTATGCCACTACGGCCTGAGGGTGATCCAGCTCATTGTTGATGACCCGAGTGGCTGGACCAGACCAAGGGGACAGTCACATAACACCTGGCTGTGGCAGATAGTGTCATTTCCAGAGGATGGGACTGAACCACGTGTCTGCTTCGGGGATTGCCAACTGGGATCCCAAGCTGTTTCGTCATGTGGAGGGTGCGGCAACACGCTGTACCAATGCCTGCTCCCCAACCTGACCTGACCTGTCCTGACCTGACTGTATATATTGTAACATCTCACTTAGCTGCCTTTCAGAAGTTACTTTGTTCCAAAAATGCACAAATCTGAAGGCAAGGGTGTCTGTAAAGCCGTGATTTTGTTGTTTTTCATTAAGTTCCATTTGAAACTAAAGTAAAAGTTGAGAATATAGAAAACTAAGTTCAGAATTGATGAGTCGAATGAGCGGTTGCTAACGGAGACACAAATGAGGCACATGACCGGCATTGTGAGGGAGCGTCAATTACGGCACTACGGCCATGTAGCGTGATTCCCTGAGGGTGATCTAGCTGGTAGGAATCCAAGTGGCTGGACCCGGCCAAAGGACACTCACCTAACACCTGGCTGCGGTAGATAGAAGGTCATTGCTGGAGTGTGGGACTGGACCACGTGTCTGCCTGGGGGACTGTCAACTGGGATCCCGAGCTGTTTCGTCATGTGGTGGGTGTGGCAATGTGCTCTACCAGTGCCTGCTCTCCCACCTGACCTGACCTGACCTGACTGTATGTATTGTAACATCTCACTTAGCTGCCTTTCAGAAGTTTAATTCTCTGGTTGCTCATGGAGACTTAAATGAGGCACATTACCTGCATAGTGAGGGAGCGTCAGTTATGCCACTACGGCCATATGGTGCGATTACCCGAGGGTGATCCGGCTCATTGGTCTGGTCCAGCTGCTTGGGTCATCAACAAAGGGACAATCACATAACACCTGGCTGTGGCAGATAGTGTCATTTCCAAAGGGTGGGACTGGATCATGTGTCTGCCTGGGGGGTTGCCAACCAGGATCCCGAGCTGTCTCGTTGTGTGGTGGGTGCGACAACACGCTGTACCAATGCCTGCTCCCCAACCTGACCTGACCTGATTATCTTATATATAAACGTCTATACACAGAAGTGTGTGTGTGTGTGTCTGTCTGTCCGGTCCGGAACTGCGAGGCTACAGCATGAAGATGAAAGAGCAGGCAAGGCAGCCGCAAGTTAACAAGTCAGAAGAAGAAAAAAGTAGGAGGCTACAGCATGAAGCTGAAAGAAAGTGACTCCGTCGTCAAAGTGAAACCGCAGAGGAAAGACAAACTCGCTTAGCCGCTGATAGATAAGGGGAGGCGAGCACATCCACAAAACAAAATCGCCGACTCTTCATTTCAACTTTTTTCTGACGATTTCAATAGTTTCTAGGAGCCCCGGCATTTTACAGCACAGGCCTACACAGCTAGTTATTATAAATTGTTCTGAAAGTGAAGGGTTCTCAATACTTTCTCAATCCACTGTGTGGTATTCACCTGGCCATTTCTGGTCCAGGATCTGTCTTCAACAGAACACGTATGGTATAATTTTGGATACTAGCCTCCTGCATATCATTGCCTCTTTGGAGGAACACCTAAGCAATGCTTAAATGGACTGTCCACAGGACGCCAGTCCTAGACAACATGTGCCAAGGTGAGGTTGCATTGCCAACATTTACCCAAAAGCGTCCCTGACCAATAACTTACCTGTTTGCTTTTCTGTCAGAAATATTCCTGACTCCACTGTCACCTGTCCTGCATGTCAGTTTCCCAGAAGGGCAATCGTGGAGGTTCGTGTTTTGTAAATTCCAGTCACAATTTTACCTAAAACTATAAAACGTCTGTAAACAAAAACATTAAGAGAGAAGAAGTGAATTCCTTTATTGGCTCACAAATTATTCTTCTTAGCTTATCATGTTAAAAATAAAATAATGGCCTCACAAATCAATATCTTTTGTAAGCTGCTTTTATTAATGTTTACAATTACACATTTAGAAAATAAAAAAGAATGTACTCACAGTTGTGTAATGAAATTCCCGGCTTTGAAAATCTGTTCCTGCGGCATTTAATAGTTGTTTTATTACATTTTGGGCCCACTGCCAGCAAGCCTCTTGCCCAGTAGCAACAGAAGCCTTTCTCTCGCCAAGTGTACAGTAGGAAATCTCAGTGTGCGAGAAGTCGGCTAAATGTATTTTCTGCCAACTCCACGGCTATAACGAGATGCGCGCAGCTTGACGAGCGGTTTTCCTGAGAGCACAGTGTTGCAGTATACTTCACAGGACGTGTAATGATAAGGACCACAAATGTAAAACGTGGTATTAAAATGCAAGACAATCACATGGCACACTGCTCATTCGATGAAATGATACCTTACAGCTTAAACGGTATAATAATGCAGTCGACATGAAACTAAAAGGTCACAGGTCAAATCATATTTCGGTGTTACGATGGAAGGTCATTTGCGTTGTTAAAACGAGAGCAAGGGTAGACCTTTTTTTTCTTCATTTATTGATGATGTTAATTCTTTAATTGATTAATCCAACCTCTGAGAAGGATTTTAGGGGTTTATGTTGTGTAGGTGGCACACGGGATGGATGGGTATCCCGGCCAGGAACCAGGAAGATCCTTTACCCAGATGGGCCAAGAGAGGGAAGGAGGTTGCACCTGGACTAAGCAACACTAATGGATGGACAGACATCTCAACCAGAACTGATGGTTTCTTACCTGGGTGGGTAGCCCCAAATAAGTGGACAGGTGTCCCAACGGGATATGGCCTTAATACCTTCCCTGGACATGAGAATAAAAGAGGGTGGGAAAGGACTGTCTTTGGGGGATTTTTAGTTCCCCCAGGCTTTAGATGGCAGCAGCCTTCCATATCAGCACCCATTCGGGAACCAGCAGGGAATGCTGGTAGTTGTAGTCCGGCAGCAGAGCCCTGCCGTGGTCCATGGGTGCGCTGCAGGGAGTTGCACTCCCCAGTCCATGGGACTTCTGTATGACCCAGAAGGACTTCCATCGGGCAGTGGTACTGGCAACATAAGTACTCCCGGGTCCTCAATAAAAGGGACTGCACTCCCTTATCCAGACAACTCGACTGGTGGAGGGCATTTCAGTGGTGAGAGGAGAGGAGAGAGTATTGTGAAAAGAAAACCTGTGCTTGTGCTTTGTCAACTTTTGCTACCAAGTATTTTTGGATAATAAACTATCCATTATTTGAATTCGGGACTGTGTTTGTGTGATCATGTCTGGGGTTTGGGGCTCGCTGGTGCCCAGTTCCATCAGAGTTGAAACATCATTTTCATTCTCTAAACAATGCAAACAAGCAAATAAAGACGCAAATAAAATCATAAAAACTGTTAAATATAATTCTCAGACTACATAATGCACCAGTGAGACCACATCTGGAGTACTGAGTGCAGTTCTGATCACCAGGCTACAAGAAAGACAGAGCAGCACTTGAAGCTGTGCAGAGGGGAGCATCCAGTTGCATCATGGGACTTAGGGACATGTCATACGGTGACAGACTCAGGGACTCAAACTGTTTAGACTCAAGCAGAGACCTAATCCAGGTTTTCAAAGTTCTCAAAGGCATTGACAAAATAGATCAGGTGACATTCTTTCAGCTTAAGTGTGACTCACGAACTTGAGGACATCAGTGGAGATTAAAGGGATGTGCATTTAAAACTGAAGCCAGGAAGCTCTTCGTTATGCAAAGAGTTGTGGAACTCTTAAACAAATTACTGAGTCATGTAGTTGACCCAGAAATCTTGACAAATTTAAAAAAGAATCTGATGGATGGTCTCCTCTTGTTTGTCATGTTTCTTATGTGATTGTGTCAGAGAATTAAATGAGTGGATGGATGAGAACCTTTAGTGTCTTGATACAGAAAAAAAAACCCAGAAATAGTAGTTACTGGGCAGCACGGTGGCAAGGTGTTCGCACTTGCAGTAAGGAGACCAGAGTTCACGTCCCGGGTCCTCCCTTGTGTGGAGTTTGCATGTTCACCCCGTGTCTGCGTGGGTTTCCTCCAGGTGCTCTGGTTTACTCCCTTCATCCATATACATGCAGGTTAGGCGGATTGGTGTGTGTTTGGGGTGTGTGTTTGCCCTGTGATGGAGTGGCATCCTGTCCAGGGTTTATTCCTGCCTTGCACCCTATGCTGGCTGGGACAGGCTCCAGCACCAACCTCCCAAGAACCCTGTTGAAGACTAAGAGGGTTAGAAAATGACTGACTGACTAACTGCTAGTGACTTGGGGGTATGAGGCAGACCACAATAATATTCTGTCACTTTTAAATTCAGTTGGAAGAACCACTAATTTGTTGCAGTGCTACCGCTGGAAGGATTTTATTTCCCAGCAGCCCCAAAGGTGACTGTCCTCATTGGATGTCTGAAACAGGCACAGGGACTGCTAGGGACAAGAAAGCAGCAAGAAAAAGATCTGTGCTTCTGTGTAACCCGTGTGTCCCGCCCAACATAACCACGGTGAAGTCATTTGTACCCAGGATCGTTTCTCGCAAGGATGAATGGACTGTCTTGTGCCTGCCTGTCATGTGAATAGTGGTGGATTAGTCGTCGTGCATCTTAAAAAGGAAGCGCTCCCACAAATCTCACCCCTCTCTGCTCAGGACTACCAGTAGGACTGTTTAATTCATTTATTACAGAAGTTGTTCCCGGGATTGTCATCGTCATCTTTACTCCGTACCATTTCATTCGTTTCTGCTTCATTGGAATTGCATAAGGACATCGTCGTAAGTGTTTATTGTCGTGGTTGATTGTTGTGCTATTATTTATATCGCCAAATGGGACGGTTGTCAGATTTTTGTTATTATTAATTGATTTTCACTCAATATATTTCACACATGTGTTTGATACGTGTACTCTTTCTGTGAGTCTGTGCGGGTCGGGCCAAAGCCAAGTTCCTGGAATCCCCACCGAAAAAATTAATAAATCACCATCCTATCGACAGTGTGTATCTGAGCGGCACCAGACCGCTACAAGTTTATTGCTCCAGCCTGCAACTTAAGTGTTACCTTTGACACCATTGCATTTTTTAAAACACACATTACAAAACTTTGGAACGTGTTTTCTTCAGCTTAAAAATATTGGACAATGGAAGACAACGAGGAAATAATTCATGCAATTATTTCTAGTAGGGTTCACTACTGCAGTGTGTTATTCACTGGCTGTGCAAATTGTTCTTTATGCATCTTTCAGCCAATTCAAAGTGCTGCTGCAAGAATCATTACAAGAACTACAAAGTACAAACTCATAACTCCTGTTCTGAAGTCCTTAAACTGGTTCCCAGTTAAGCTAAGAGCTGATTGCAAAATCCTTCTTCTTCCATTTGAAGCCTTTAAATTATCTCAACCCTACTTGTCTATCTGAACCTATCATTATATACAAACCAGAGCAAGATCTCAAGATGTTGGCCTACTAAATATTCCAGCAATTAATAAAATAACAGAAGGAGGTCAAGCTTTCAATAGAGTCCATCTGGGGACCTCCAGAGCTCCACTCCTTTGAGAAGGTTGTCGCTTTATGTTATATGTCTGTGATAACGCCTGGTTACACTATGGTTAAGATTAGAGTTGGGGGAGTGGGTTCTGACTCGAGTCCAGTAAACCATGTGACAAAAGCCTGCAATCCAATTGGAAGTCCAGTGGAGCTACTTAATCGTGGAGTTGTGGAGGTCTACAGCTAGATCCACCTCCAAGCTCTAATTACAGAGCTCCTGAATCTGTGGAACGATCTGCCCGCTATTATAAGAGATGACCCTTCAGTCTCAGCTTTTAAAGACTCGTGACTTTAGTCTGGCATACCCTGACTAGAGCTGCTGATTAGCTCTACATACTGCATCTCTGTTTCTTAGCTATTTGTACAAAATTATTAGTACAATAATTAGGACCTATTCCTAACAGTTCTGTATTCTGTTTCTCTCCTTGATGTTCTGTTGTGCCACTTGATGCCACTGCTTTACATCCAAGTTGTTTCCCTGTCCACGAAAAGACATCCAAGACACTGGAATCAGTGAGTCCTGGAATCAAAGGATAGAAAGATTCTGTCGTCAGATTAGACCTCCCAGCTCTTACCCTACTGTGGAATGCCCAGGAGGGTGGTGGGTGGCTAGTGGGCCGAGATCTCCAGGTCTGTGACTGTGTCCGTGTCTGACTTTGACTTTCCCTCACACAGGGACTGCTAGGGACAAGAAAGCAGCAAGAAAAAGATCTGTGCTTCTGTGTAACCCGTGTGTCCCGCCCAACATAACCACTGTGAAGTCATTTGTACCCAGGATCGTTTCTCGCAAGGATGAATGGACTGTCTTGTGCCTGCCTGTCATGTGAATAGTGGTGGATTAGTCGTCGTGCATCTTAAAAAGGAAGCGCTCCCACAAATCTCACCCCTCTCTGCTCAGGACTACCAGTAGGACTGTTTAATTCATTTATTACAGAAGTTGTTCCCGGGATTGTCATCGTCATCTTTACTCCGTACCATTTCATTCGTTTCTGCTTCATTGGAATTGCATAAGGACATTGTCGTAAGTGTTTATTGTCGTGGTTGATTGTTGTGCTATTATTTATATCGCCAAATGGGACGGTTGTCAGATTTTTGTTATTATTAATTGATTTTCACTGAATATATTTCACACATGTGTGACCGTGGACCTCCCAGAGGTTGATTTTCTCTAAAAATGTTCTTGACTGGAGGTTTTTTGTTTTCTTCTCCTCCGTTGTCAACTGGCCATAATTGAACAATTAATTAATGGTCAGATAACTCTGAAAAACCCAGCTACGATTTACACCACCTGTTGACGGTGATTTATTTTTTTTACTGGTGGAGACCCCAGGAACGCACCCAGCCTTGGCCTGACTCACACTACCTCAGAGAGACTAAAAGCAAACAGAATTAAAGCAGAAATTCATGAATGTATTAAACAAGAATAAAGGAAATCTAACTACACAAACCAAAACAATCCCACCCCAGTTCCCTTTCCGGCAATATACAATAAACACAAATTAAGCAACAAACAAATAACAAAGACCACACACGATGAAGTCCATAGCAAAGTCCATAGGAAACGGCAACCAACGTTGTAAAATGATGGAGTTTGAATAATCCAGGGATCTGCTTGCTGTAAGTATACTGTATATAAAGAAAATGAAAAGAAAATCACACTGCAATACTGTTCTCAACACAGAATAAGGCAAGATCACTTACAAGTAAGAATAACACCTTATTGCAAAACTGAATGAGAGATTTTGAAAACCTGCAGCCACAGGGTCTTCCAGGACTAAATTTGAGGACTCCTGATTTAGACTGTTGATCAAGAAAAGAGCTTGTAAGTTTTTGGATAAGAAAACCCTATAATCACCTGCATGTTGCACCCATAATGTTCCTGATTGAAAAAGAGTTTCAAGCTTAATTTATGTCCATTAAAGGAATACTCCAACCAAAAATAATACATTTTATTTGTTTCTTACCCCATATAGTTTGTAGTGATGGCCAAGAAAAAAAAATGTAATCTGTTTTCATGCAGAATGGCGATTTCAAAGTTGATAAATATAAGAATTGTCCATGGGAAATCTCACGTTACTCATGTTGTGCAATCCATATGTCAAATTATCCAGTTGTATGCTCACAATTTACCAAATGTATGTATTTTCATGGAAAAATAAACCACTTCTGGAAAACACTCTCATGAACTAAAGCAGAACAAACTAAAATGCCATCAAGCATTTGAACTGAAGAGCCGCCTCCCCTCCTCATTCATTGGTCACAAGTCCAGCCCACTACCAGCTTATTCATTGGCTAACATTGTGCTTCATGTGATGTCGACAGTGCAAAGTGAACTGATAGGTGAGCACAGCTAAAGATTCAAAGTTACATGAATAGCAAGTTCATGATGATGAAGAGTGGTGGGATCGGGAGTGCTCCTTCTCCGAAGGTCGACAAACAATCTAATTCAGTCCTCACACAGCAGGCAGACAACAGACAGTCCATACACACGGACAGGAGATAATACACCTTTCTTGATCAGCCTGGTTCATACAGTGGTGTGAAAAACTATTTGCCCCCTTCCTGATTTCTTATTCTTTTGCATGTTTGTCACACAAAATGTTTCTGATCATCAAACACATTTAACCATTAGTCAAATATAACACAAGTAAACACAAAATGCAGTTTTTAAATGATGGTGTTTATTATTTAGGGAGAAAAAAAATCCAACCTACATGGCCCTGTGTGAAAAGGTAATTGCCCCCTTGTTAAAAAATAACCTAACTGTGGTGTATCACACCTGAGTTCAATTTCCGTAGCCACCCCCAGGCCTGATTACTGCCACACCTGTTTCAATCAAGAAATCACTTAAATAGGAGCTGCCTGACACAGAGAAGTAGACCAAAAGCACCTCAAAAGCTAGACATCATGCCAAGATCCAAAGAAATTCAGGAACAAATGAGAACAGAAGTAATTGAGATCTATCAGTCTGGTAAAGGTTATAAAGCCATTTCTAAAGCTTTGGGACTCCAGCGAACCACAGTGAGAGCCATTATCCACAAATGGCAAAAACATGGAACAGTGGTGAACCTTCCCAGGAGTGGCCGGCCGACCAAAATTACCCCAAGAGCGCAGAGACGACTCATCCGAGAGGTCACAAAAGACCCCAGGACAACGTCTAAAGAACTGCAGGCCTCACTTGCCTCAATTAAGGTCAGTGTTCACGACTCCACCATAAGAAAGAGACTGGGCAAAAACGGCCTGCATGGCAGATTTCCAAGACGCAAACCACTGTTAAGCAAAAAGAACATTAGGGCTCGTCTCAATTTTGCTAAGAAACATCTCAATGATTGCCAAGACTTTTGGGAAAATACCTTGTGGACTGATGAGTCAAAAGTTGAACTTTTTGGAAGGCAAATGTCCCGTTGCATCTGGCGTAAAAGGAACACAGCATTTCAGAAAAAGAACATCATACCAACAGTAAAATATGGTGGTGGTAGTGTGATGGTCTGGGGTTGTTTTGCTGCTTCAGGACCTGGAAGGCTTGCTGTGATAGATGGAACCATGAATTCTACTGTCTACCAAAAAATCCTGAAGGAGAATGTCCGGCCATCTGTTCGTCAACTCAAGCTGAAGCGATCTTGGGTGCTCCAACAGGACAATGACCCAAAACACACCAGCAAATCCACCTCTGAATGGCTGAAGAAAAACAAAATGAAGACTTTGGAGTGGCCTAGTCAAAGTCCTGACCTGAATCCAATTGAGATGCTATGGCATGACCTTAAAAAGGCGGTTCATGCTAGAAAACCCTCAAATAAAGCTGAATTACAACAATTTTGCAAAGATGAGTGGGCCAAAATTCCTCCAGAGCGCTGTAAAAGACTCATTGCAAGTTATCGCAAACGCTTGATTGCAGTTATTGCTGCTAAGGGTGGCCCAACCAGTTATTAGGTTCAGGGGGCAATTACTTTTTCACACAGGGCCATGTAGGTTTGGATTTTTTTTTCTCCCTAAATAATAAAAACCACCATTTACAAACTGCATTTTGTGTTTACTTGTGTTATATTTGACTAATGGTTAAATGTGTTTGATGATCAGAAACATTTTGTGTGACAAACATGCAAAAGAATAATAAATCAGGAAGGGGGCAAATAGTTTTTCACACCACTGTATGTCAGAGCACTATTTTTGGATTTTCCTTCAGCGTTCAATACTATACAGCCTCATATACTGATTGGGAAACTGAACAGTATGAATGTAAACCCGTTTATCACACTATGGATTCAGAACTTTCTTTTAAATCGTTCACAGACAGTTAAAGTTCAGGACACTTTTTCAATAGTCATCCATTCAAACACAGGAAGTCCACAGGGGTGTGTGTCTTATCACCATTACTGTTTACTCTGTACACAAATGACCTGAGACAGAACAATGAGCACTGCTCCATTATCAAGTACGCGGATGACACCATGATCATAGCATGCATATCTGGGGAGGATGAAAGCCACTATCTAAATCAAGTGGACTGAATGGTAAACTGGTGCAATAAAAACTCTCTTACTCTGAATGTAAAAAAAAAAACCAAAGAAATGATATTTGATTTTAAGAGACAGAAATCTGTATGTTCACCGATTGTAGTTCTGGGAGAGGAGGTAGAAATAGTGACTGAATATAAATACTTAGGAACTTACCTAGATAACAATCTTAACTGGAATACTAATACAAAAAAAATATTTTCTAAATGCAACCAGCGCTTATTTCTCCTCCATAAACTCAAACTATTTAAAGTAGACAAGGACCTCATGTTGTCCTTCTATCGCAGTATGATCCAGTCTGTGATCACTTTCAGTTTCATTGCCTGGTTAAATAGTCTGACAAACCAAAACTCAAAAAAGCTCCAGCAGATTACGAAGTATGCAGCTAAAGTTATTGGGGCTGATGTAGATGATTTGACTAGTGTGTGTCAGAGGGCAATGCTAAAGAAACTGGAAATCATCACAACTGATGACAGACATCCATTACATGCAGAACTAAATTTCAGTAAATCAGGAAGGATAGTTGCTTTGAAAAACCCACACAAATCGCTCCAGAAACTCCTTTCTTCCTAGTGCCATACGACTTTTCAATAAGAAATATCGGAGATAATGTTTAAGGTTTTGATATATATCCTGTAACCTTTTTTTTTTTTTGGAGTAAATATGTATTATCTAACTGCCTTACCTGAACCTTTCTTATTTCTATTGGTCTGTTTTATTTCATTCTGTCTGTTATTAGATGCAACTGAGAAGGCAAATTTCATGTTTTCTTGTGTAAACATGACTAAATAAAGAAACCTAAACCTAAGAACAATAATCCATAGGCCATGTACGGGAAGACAAAACAGACGGGTAACTCCAGACACACCACAGCCTGTCTTCTCTGTGTAACCGGGCTCCGTTTAAAACTCACACTGGCCTTCTTGTCCCCAGCAGCCCCTGCGCCCTTAGCTGGAGTCCAATCAGATCAACTGCAGGGACTGCTGGGAGTTGAAGTTTTTACCGCCTGGTAGCACTGCTACAAGTTAATCAGTTTCAAACAATTTTGTTTTCCTGCCCTTTTAAACAAACCCTCCTCTTTATTTGTCCTCATTATGTTAGTAGGAAAATTTAAATGAATTTGCATTTACCTGCGAACTTCTTACAGCAAACTGAACCCGCACTCAGTGAAGAGCACTATACAAAAGTAAACTGCATTGAGTTTTTTTATTTAGTGCAATGACGCGTGTGAAATCAACTTTATTTGCCATGAAATGCATTACATTCAGTTCAGCCTTTCATTAACACTAATGGATGATTTCTGCACATCAGAGTTTAAGTGAATTCCGTACATCAAACCTGACTGTGCACTCTCCTGATTTTTGTTTTCATTAACCTTTATAGCTCATGTCATGTAAGTGTACCTGAGGACCACCTTCCTGGCTCTGCTGAGGTTAACGATTCCACTCCGAGACGACAGAGGACACCGTCGCTGTTTCCTCTCTCTCACCCACCATTCTGAGAAGACGCCCAAAATTGGATGTCTAGCCCCGCCCCAGTGTCCAGAGCAGGCTCCGCCCCTTCCACTCAGATGCCATTAAAAACAGGTGGCTCCCATATTTTGGACCCAGAACCCAACGTGAATATTGCTTCTGTGTTGTATCGAGTATTCACCTGATCCCGGGAAAATGTTGATTTGTGGGCTGTTCCAGCACTTTCTTTACTCGTGCCGCAATGTTCAGAACGGGCTCTGGCCCTTCCACTCAGATGCCATATTTTTAAGTGGCTCCCATAACCTGGGGGCTCATTTTGGACCCAGAAACCAACATGTACAAAGCTCCCATGTTATAGCAAGTATCCCCTGATCCTGGGAAAATGTTGATTTGTAGGCCATTCCAGCTCTTTCTTTACTCGTGCTGCAGTGTTCAGAACGGGCTCCGACCCTTCCACTCAGATGCCATAGAAATAGGTGGTCCCCATAACATGGGGGCTAATTTTGAACCCAGAAACCGACATTTATAGAGCTCCTGTGTTTTAGTGAGTATACCCTGATCCCAGGACAATGTTGATTTGTGGGCCATTCCAGCTCTTTCTTTACTGGTGCCACAATGTTCAGAACAGGCTCTGCTCCTTCCACTCAGATGCCATATAATCAGGTGGCTCCCATAACCTGGGGGCTCATTTTGGACCCAGAAACCAAGATGGATAGAGCTTCTGTGTTGTAGCAAGCATTCCCTGATCCCAGGGAAATGTTGATTTGTGGGCCATTGCAGTTCTTTCTTTATGGGTGCTGCAGTGTTCAGAACAGGATCCACTCCTTCCCCCCTCACATGCCATAGAAATAGGTGGTCCCCATAACCTGGAGGCTAATTTTAGAAACCAACATGGACATAGCTCCTGTGTTACAGTGAGTATTGTTTCATCCTGGGAAAATGTTGATTTGTGGGCCGTTCCAGCTCTATCTTTACTGGTGCCATGATGCACTGTGTTGGTTTGTATTTACTTATTAAATGGGGTCACACTGGTTTATGTCCACATCGGGAGCACTCTGGACTTGAACCTCGGTCTCCTTGTTGTAAGGCCGCAGTGCTATGCCCATTGCCACCCTTAAACAAATATAATGAGATCACAAATGTACTTACTGTCAGCGTAATACTCTTTAATATATGGAAAGTAGTGGAAAAGTATTTTTGGAGTCACTGAAGATATCTAACACCTTTGCACAAAAGCCCTTCAGCATACCTCCTAAACTTATTAGCATGTTGAAAGTGATCTGTTGTGGGCAATAATTTATCTCTGGAATATGTGCTGGGAATAACCATGTAGATGGGTGTGCGTACTGGGCATAGACCATTGCATCGGATATTGTAAAAGGAACAAAAGGCAGCATTTATCTCTGGGTAAATGTCAGTAATGAAACTAGGTTTGGGAGAAAAACGAGAGACTTTAAAGATAACGTGAGCTTGGGTACATTAACAAAGGGAAAGGTTATCTTAAAACTCTTCTGCAGCCAGTAAAGCTTTGACCTGAAAATGCCCTCCATATAAAAGGATAAACAGTTACCCTAAAGGCCAGAAACGGTTTGCTTCCGCATGGGAGGGATTGACTCAAAGTACTTTGTCTCCCAGGAAATAAGAAATGCTGAAAGCAGATAAACCAGAGTTAATTCCCATTAGAAATGCAAGCAAACCTAAACATCAGGTTTGAAACACCTGGAAAAAAGGCCGGCCTGGGGCTCCCTGAAGGATTGTGCAGAGCCTCATTTGGCCTAAGGTGGGGCGGGTGGAGCATGGACTTAGATAATTTATTAATCCCAAGGGGAAATTCACAGTCTATCTCTCTATCTATCTATCTATCTATCTGAACAACTGAACAGTGCACCGCTTTGGGGATTTGATAAATTTGATATGGCAACCTTTATGGGGGTAGTTTTACATCAGATTGCATTGATTATTCTTCTGTTATTTGACAATAAAATAAGTTAGCAGATGTAGTAAACTGGTGAGCTTTCTGACACATAGATAGATGGATATATAGATATGAAAGGCAGTATATAATAGATAGATAGATATGAAAGGCACTATATAATAGACGGCTATGAAAGGCACTATATAATAGATAGATAGATATGAAAAGACACTATATAATAGATAGATAGATATGAAAGGCACTATATAATAGATAGATAGATATGAAAAGCACTGTATGATAGATTGGAAAATGATTGACTGACTGACTGTATGATAGATAGATAGATAGATAGATAGATAGATAGATAGATAGATAGATAGATAGATAGATATGAAAAGCACTATACAATAGATAGATGAATATGAAAGGCACTATATAATAGAAAGATAGATAGATATGAAAAGCACTGTATAATAGATAGATAGATATGAAAAGCACTGTAAAATAGATAGATGTAAAAGGCACTATATAATAGATGATAGATAGATAGATAGATAGATAGATAGATAGATAGATAGATAGATAGATAGATAGATAGATAGATAGATAGATAGATAGATAGATAGATAGATAGATAGATAGATAGATAGATTGTGGAGGTCCAAATTTAATGACAGGTTGGGCTGGTCTCATAACGCAGAGAAACTGTATAAGAAAGGGCAGAGGAGGCTCTTCTTCCTTAGGAGATTGTGTTCCTTTAAAGTGGGAAGTGACATCCTGCACATCTTCTAGAACTCTGTGATGGCCAGTGTGATTTTCCAAAATTTGGTCTGCTGGGCTGGTTCATCACTTCAGGAGATGCCCAGTGAATCAACACGCTGATTAAATGGGCAGGTTCAGTTATGGGATACACTCTGGACCCTCTGGAGGTCTCAGAAAAGGAGAGAATCGCAACAAAACTGAGTGCCATTATGAACAATGCTACACGTCCTCTCTCTGACTCACAAACAATGTGGACTTGCAGCCAAGAAATTATTCAACATAAGTGTGTCAAGAAACACTATGGGGATTTCTTCGACAAACAGCAATATTCCTGCATAGTGCCTCAGTGGGACTGTAAATGTCAAGTCTGAAGTTTTCTTTCTTTTTAATTTTTTTTCTTTTAAGTCAATCAGACCATTATATATATATACAATATAATACATATGATATACAGTATATACACACAGTCACAATTGTGTCGCTAATGGCATTGTCTCTTTCTGTTCCCAATGACATGGAGAGTATTGCATCTCATTCTGGACTGACGTTTGACAGAGACTGGCTCTGATTAATAAAGTGGGGTTCAGAGGGCGTTGGTCATAAAGTCTTTTTTATTTTTTTGGATACTCTTCTTATTAAGCCTGCATATGCCATGTTCAAGTCCAAGTGTCTGTTAATGGCATTTTAATTTGATAGCTACAATTCAGCCAGTTCTCTATCTGTAGATAGTATTTTATTTTCCCCCAAGGGGAAATTAAGATTTTATAGACGCAGAAGAAAAGCAGAAATCTAACACCCCATAATTACGCAAGGATGTCTGCTTTAACTGCCAAGCCTGTCATCTAATAATAGGCTTGTAGGTGGGAGAAAGTCTGAGAAGATTGTTGTTAGATCTGCCCAGTGGTGCCACAAATTTAGATAGATAGATATAAATGGCTGCGGTGGGTTGGCACCCTGTCTGGGATTGGTTCCTGCCTTGTGCCCTGTGTTGGCTGGGATTGGCTCCAGCAGACCCCCGTGACCCTATGTTCTGATTCAGCGGGTTGGAAAATGGATGGATGGATGGATAGATATGAATGGCACTGTATAACACATAGATAGGTATTATTTCAACAAAATTGAATTTGGCCTTGTGCGTACCACAAGGGATACATTGGCCTGGATGGATGATGGTTATTTACATGGTGTCAAAAATGAGACAATAGAGTCGAACAAAGGTTTGGGTCAGCCACCCGTATAATTTTTCCTGGCTGCAAAAGAAATTGGGAGTACATTGTGTACAGATACGAGTCCAAAACAGAACTGACTTAAGGAGGCAAAGATGGTGGTTTTAAGGGAGAGCAGAGGAAGTGACATCATCAAGGCTGGAACCGGAAGTGAGGTCATCAGGCCAGGATCCGGAAGTAACATTATTTGGACCCAGGTGCGAATTTCCCTTAAATGGTCTGCAGTGGATAAAGAAAAAGGATCATTACACTCCTTGTTGGGGTTCCTGAGGTTCGCCAGTGGGAGCTACCAGGGAACCTTGGCCCTTCTTTCAAAGCCTTCTGCATGACATGGAAGTGCTTCCAGGTCCAACTTAAAAGAGTGTGTCTTCTCCTATAGCGTAATCAGAGTCAGGAGGAGAGTGGATGAGAATACATTCGAGGTGTGGAAGGAAACAAGAAAGTGTATTATTGTATTATGCTACTGTGGAAGAGGATATGGAGGTCTGTGAAGGTGCCGTGTAGTTCTGTCTCTGGGTTTAGGGGCTCGCTGGTGCCCTCAGCTGGTCACAGCCTATTTAAAACTTTTATTACCTTCTTAAGGGTCCCTTGTTCTAATATACCCTGAGATACAGTACATGAACTCTTCGGCTTGAGGCAGGACCTCATCCCCAACCTGGAGAGGACACTTCTCTTTTGGCCGTCTGAGAACCATAACCTGGACTTGGTGGTGCTGATACTCATCCCAAAATCAAAGAAAAGCATTAGCAACTAGTAACTGGACATGACTGGTAACTAACCACAGATGAGAATGTTAGAAGGACTGGCAATGCCATGTTATGGCAATGTTGTGTATGAAGGAGCCCTGTGTCCAGCGTTGATTCCTGCCTTGCATACAGTTCTGAGGGGGGTTGGGGGGGGGTATGGTTTGCCTCCGTGATTATTTAGTTTTTAGAATGTTATGTTGGATTTTGAAAGCGAATTCTGAAAAACCAAACCCTAACTGCCTATGCTGCTAGTTGGAACTTTTATCTCTTACCTACAGTAATTTAAGTTTGAAAATAAGTGACTAAAAAGACATTAGCGAACAAACAGATAAAGATGAGATATACAGTATTGTCTTCCAAAATCACTTGGCTAACTCATAGGCATTTTTTTTTTACTATATAATAGTCATTTTATTTTTATTTTCTTTTTTTAATCTACTTTAGGGATAAATAAAGAAAAATTGGCCCCAGTTTTTATGGTATTATTATATACTGTAATAAATCCTTACATTTCCAAAGCACCTAACATTGTGTAATATGTTGCACTCCGACATTGTCTTGAGAGCTCTAACAAAGTTTAAATCATTTCTATAACCTTTCTGGTTTGCAGTTGATTGCTTTGTGTAATGCACTTGCAGTTTGCTATTCTGTAATAAAGTCTTCGATTTTGAAACTCATTGGTTTATTACAGAGCCCAGACAAGCAGAACTAATACTGTACGGTTAACTGTCTACTTGTCATTATCACATAAAAATACATAATATCTACCCTCCTTTTAAATAGACGTCCACATTTCTAAATGCCAAAATTGCAGTAATTGATGCTTTAACGTTAATTGGAAATGTATTGTGAAGAGTGAAGGATTTAGGTAAATATAGTATCTCTATTTATGGTGTGTGTGCGCATGTACTGTATAATAACCGAGTGCTTCATCACTGATTGAAAGTGGGATAGGAAAAGGCCAAATATATACAATTCTTAAACGAAAAACTCTATTCAGTCAGGATTAGTTTTACATCAGGAGGAAAGAATTAAAGGAATTATTAGCAGCAGACCTCTGTAATGGTAGACCCATCCCAGTAACTGTTGACAGACATTCATGTCTTTACCTTCTAGAAAAAGATCCATACAAAAATAACCCCAAGTTAAACTAGTTTTGTACAAATCAATATGTCAGTAAAATTCCACCTTCTTCTTCTTCTTTTCTCACTTCTAGGTGAGTTTGATGATCTTCTTTGTTCAGATCTTCTTTTACTTTGTCCATCCACCTCCAGTTTGTCCTTCCTCCATATATATAAAATCCAATGTCTGTCTGACTGTCTGTCTGTCCTATTTTCACAAGAGAACTACTTAACAGATTTAGATCGGGTATTTTTCTAGAGTTTGCTTGAACATTCCAGCTCTCTCATCGCTCTAAGTATCATAGTTCATTTGCATTACCGATTTATTTGTGTGAATCCGAGAGAGACGCAATGGGCAGAGGGGAAGAGGGCGGGGCCCTGCTCACTCACGCGCCAGCCTCGGGGCATTTACCTTACCTTCGCTTAGCTAGTGAACGAGAGAACTACTTAACAGATTTAGATCGGGTATTTTTCTAGAGTTTGCTTGAACATTCCGGTTGATTTTGCGACTTCTCTCATCGCTTTAAGTATCATAGTTGACTTGCATTACCGATTTATTTGTGCGAATCCGAGAGAGACGCAATGGGCCGAGGGGAGGAGGGCGGGGCCCTGCTCACTCACGCGCCAGCCTCGGGGCATGTACCTTACCTTCGCTTAGCTAGTGAACGAGAGAACTACTTAACAGATTTAGATCAGGTATTTTTCTAGAGTTTGCTTGAACATTCCGGTTGATTTTGCGACTTCTCTCATCGCTCTAAGTATCATAGTTGACTTGCATTACCGATTTATTTGTGCGAATCCGAGAGAGACGCAATGGGCCGAGGGGAGGAGAGCGAGGCCCTGCTCACTCACACGCCAGCCTCGGGGCGTGTACCTTACCTTCGCTTAGCTAGTGAACGAGAGAACTACTTAACAGATTTAGATCGGGTATTTTTCTAGAGTTTGCTTGAACATTCCGGTTGATTTTGCGACTTCTCTCATCGCTCTAAGTATTATAGTTGACTTGCATTACCGATTTATTTGTGTGAATCCGAGAGAGACGCAATGGGCCGAGGGGAGGAGAGTGAGGCCCTGCTCACTCACGCGCCAGCCTCGGGGCGTGTACCTTACCTTCGCTTAGCTAGTGAACGAGAGAACTACTTAACAGACTTAGATCAGGTATTTTTCTAGAGTTTGCTTGAACATTCCGGTTGATTTTGCGACTTCTCTCATCGCTCTAAGTATCATAGTTCACTTGCATTACCGATTTATTTGTGCAAATCCGAGAGAGACGTAGTGGGCCGAGGGGAGGAGGGCGGGGCCAGCCTCGGAGCATGTACCTTACCTTCGCTTAGCTAGTGAATGAGAGAACTACTTAACGAATTTAGATCGGGTATCTATATATATAAAATTCTTTTTGCGTTTGAAACGGAAATTACGTATGACCACGCGATATGGAAATTACGTATTGTCGCAGATTGAGGCCCTTGTCGTCCTCTTGAACCCTCTGACTTGATCCAGACACCAGGTAAAAGTCCAAATATTACTTTTATTTGAACAATACAGTGCACAAAGCACCCTCCACTCCACAATACTCATAAATCAATAAACAATACTCTAATCAATCCTCCACACTCCCAGATACTTTGCCACCCTTCCTCCCAGCTCAGCTCAGTGTACTGGTTTCCCAGAGTCCTTTATATAGTCCATGACCCGGAAGTGTTTCTCCCTTCTGTCCATGTGATCATGAACACTTCCGTCGTATAAAAAGCTCCTTTCTTCAACCTTGAAGCACGTCGTTGCCTCTTATCACATGATCATGACACACCTCCGGGTTATAGGGCAAGTAAGAGTCCGGCAGCCTCCCCACAGCGACTCCTGGTGGTCCCCATGGTATCCAGCAGGGCTGTGCATATAAACTACAAAGTCCATGAGGCCCTGCTGGAATTCGGGGAACGTCCACGCTGTTGGGAGAGCTCCACCTGGCAGCCTGGGGGTGAGGGCCGGAATATTTAGCCGGCCACCCACCACAGTGTGAAACGGAAATTACGACTGTCGCGGAAACTGCCACATTGTAAGTTTTTTTTAGTTGGCAGTACTTGATAGTAGAAGAGATGAGGAAAACAGCTTTGCGTCTTTCTACTGTTTAACTGCGCCGAGCTATAAACAATGTGAAGACGAGACCGCGCGGAATGTCGGGCTGCTCCGCCGAGTTGAGAGCTTCGCAGTTTCGGGCAGCGTCCTCTCTTTTCGCACTATTTGTGACACTTCAAGTGCCCCGTCTGCTCCTGGGAAAGTGGAAATCTTTGCGAATGAGTGTAATTGGCGCCATCGAAGCAGGACTCTGTTTGTAAATTGCCCTGCACGACTACTTACTGTCCCTTAAGGTGACTTCGGGTCACTAAAACCCTGCAACATTCAAGGTTGCTTTTGTGATCAATTATTTTAAGAAGATGGAGAGTTTACATCTAAGAAGATGTACAGACCTCTTCATGTAAAGTGTTGGATTTGGGAATTGTTTGGACCTTCTGCTCATTAAGCACGGAAGGGCAGCGTCCACATTTATCAGAATTATCCATCCATCCATTATCCAACCCACTGAATCTGAACACAGGGTTACGGGGGTCTGCTGGAGCCAATCCCAGCCAACACAGGGCACAAGGCAGGAACCAATCCCGGGCAGGGTGCCAACCCAACGCAGGACACACACCCACACACCAAGCACACACTAGGGCCAATTTAGAATCGCCAATCCACCTAACCTGTATGTCTTTGGACTGTGGGATTTATCAGAATTATTTTTCTCTTAAATCACAGGCACATAGTGCAAGGTTGTCATGCTGAAATTTGGACGATCACATAGAAAATGTAATTTCTATACCACAGCGGTCATATAGCGCCTTTCAAAGAGATCTACTACCGAGAAATGATCCAAATACATTTTAGCTGCTGTTAGAACTACTTACCTGTTGTGTTATGCTGCCTTTAAAATGTAGTTTACCCAAAACCACTCCAGTAGTGCTCCACGTATCTTTACTTCTTAAAATGTTAATGTTTTACTGTTTAATAACTTATAGACTACATTTTATTTTTTTCCCTTCCACTCAGTGAGTGAAGCCACTGGGTATTCAGCTAGTTTTTCTACAATTTGCTTGAACATTCCGGTTGATTTTGCTACTTTTCTCATCGTGCTAACTATCATAGTTCGATTGTGGTACCGATTTATTTGCGCGAATCCGAGAGAGACGCAATGGGCCGAGGGGAAGGGGACGGGGACATCCTCACTCACGCGTCTGCCTCACGACGTGGTACCTTACCTTCACTTAGCTAGCGAACAAGAGAGCTACTTAATGGATTTAAGTCAGGTTTTTTTGTATCATTTGCTTGAACATTCCGGTAGATTTTGTGACTTCTCTCATCACGCTAAGTAACATAGTTCGCTTGCAGGAGTGATATATTCACACTAATAATTAATAATTCTAATTCTTTGCATTTATATAGCGCTTTTCTCATTACTCAAAGTGCTCAGCAATTGCAGGTTAATGGCCTTGCTCAAGGGCCCAACAGAGCAGAGTCCCTATTGGCATTTACGGGATTCGAACCTGCAACCTTCCGATTGCCAGTGCAGATCCCTAGCCTCAGAGCCACCACTCCGCTAATCCAAGACAGAGGCTGCGGGCCGAGGCAAGGGGGAAGCGTGACGTCAGGAGTGGGGAGTTGGTGTACCTTTACATTTTGGAGCGTAACTTGCCTGTGCTTAGCTAGCGATACCTGTTTTGTTTATTGATTTTTAAAGTTTGTCCTGTTTCACTACTACGTGGGTGGAGTCGCGGGTAACAGCTAGTCATGAATAAAACAATTATTTTCAATATTTGGTTGAAAATCCTTCCCAGTCGATGACTGCTTGAAGTGTGAGCCCAGTGCCATCTCCAAGTGCCAGTTTTCCACCCTCCTGATGCTTTGCCAGGCCATTCCTGCCGCTGTCTTCTGGTGCTGTTTGTTTGTTGGACTTTCTGCCATCAGCAAATGAACTGCATGTCCAGTTGGGTTGAGGTCAGTTGATTGACGCGGCCATTGAAGAATATTCCACTCCTTTGTTTTGCAGAGCCCTTGGTTTGCTGTCCCAGTATGTTATGGCTCATCATCCATCTGTACTGTGAAGTGTCATCCTGTCCTTGTGCTGATCGACACATTTACAAAACAAAAGACGCTGATGAGGAGAGGTGCGAATGAATTTAAGGTGGCCCGGGATTGCAAGTTTTTTCGTAGGCTTCAGGTTTTCTAGTGTTAATAGTTAATGAAATTATGAGGGACCTGCTCCCACCTGGCTAGGAACAGTTTGTCAGTCAAATGTCCAAATACTTCTGAGCCCCTGAAAATAGGTGGGGGGTGTGGGGCTGGTTAGGACCTTGTATAAAAATGGCTGTCATTCCTCAACGGCTCATACGATATTTCTGGTAAACCCTTTGAATCAATGCTGAAAGCCTACACTTCAATCACGTAATGATTTCTTCATTTCAAATCCATTATGGAAAATTGTGTCACTGTCCAAATACTTATGGCAGGAACAATCCCCGTACAGGACACATCTATTCCAAGGTAAACGCACCTCCTCTGGGCCAATTTAGTGCTGCCAAGTCACCTAACCTGCATGTCTTTGGGCTATGGGAGGAAACCAGAGCTCCCACAGACACGGGAAGAGCAATTCTGGTCTCCTTACCGTGAGGCAGCAGCGCCATCACTGCGCCACCATGTTTGCTTAAGTACAAAACATATAAGTAAAATGTCGATATGCATATTGTGAAGTTTGATGCTTTATTTTATCTGCTTTGTCCAGTTGAGGTTCATATAAGGCCAGGAGTTTATACTGGCAGCACTGGGGTGGGTATTCTAAGCTGGAAGTGCAGCCAAAATAGCACCTACTAAGGTAGAAGTTTCAGAAAATGAATTCACTGGAAGAATAAAATGCAGAAATACAATTGTTCAGAATACTGCAGTCCTCCAAAATGAACAGGCGGCCCCCCTCCAGACATATTCCTTTAAAGTCTTCTGCAGTCCAGTCCATGGTAAATAATAACCACAATGCAGTGTTTTACTAGTTACACTTACATCGAACATCTGCTTTGATCAATATTAACTATCTTTTGCTTTAAGATATATAACAAGTAATGAGAACCATCATTTATTTTACCTTAATGACTTTCTGCCACAAACACTTAACAACCATTCCGTCGATAGTGTAATTATCAAGTGCATTAATTTGATGATTATCAGGGAAGGTGTCTTGATTTTGCCTTTTAAAGATGTGTTCTGTGTTATTCTCCTGCAGTGTGTGAATGAAGTGTTAAGTCTCAGTTTGTGTGCTTTCTGATGTTTGTAAAGTATCAAGATATTTCTTTATATGGAATAATCTATTCTAAATAATAAAATGATAATGTTGTGGTGTGTGTGAGTGTGTGTGTGTGTGTGTGTTCCTTCAAGCAATCTGATTGGTCAGTTTGGCTTTGGCCTGATTGGTCATTTTCACTTTAGTTGCTTAGTCAAACACAAGACAATAAAACTCTGGGCAAGAGAGGCTTACACACACGAGGATACAGAGGAGGAATGCTGAGAGTCACCTTCACACACGGAATCTGTCTGCGAGAATACAAACGGTGGGCAAAAAAAACCCCAGAAATTCATAGTAAGCATAGAAATCACAAGAATAACTCAGCAACTCCCAAGTGCATTCAAGTGAACTGCAAAGGACTACGAGTCACCTCCACCTTTAAAGTGGGGATCACATCATAGGGAGGAAAAACTTGCAAAAAGAAAGCATTCTACTGACCCTTTTTTGCGATTTCAGTATTACTAAAATCAGAAAACACTTGCAGTAAACCAATAGGCAGGCCAGTGGACTACCCTGTTCTATTCTGGCCATTTATTCATCTTCGATTACCGTTCTGGAGAGCCTATGCAAGCAGCAAAGTGGGGCAGGGCCATCAATGTAGGATTGTCAATTATCAGAACATACAGTAGACATGTGACTTTGGGATTTGGAAACAACTTGGAGTACCTTCTAGAAACTTCCCAGGAACAAGGAGAGCATGACATAGAGACATGGTCCATAATAGATAGTGAAGGAGTTCTGAGATGAATGGCAGGACCTGATCCTGGGAGGCACCAGAGCATAACTTAAATAAAGAATTTGCTCCATTTTGATCAGATTTTAGAGCTTTACATTGACAGTAACGAAGCTGCTCTTATTCTTATTCTTTGTGATACTCAGTGATGAGCTGGTCTTTAGTTTAGATAGATAGATAGATAGATAGATAGATAGATAGATAGATAGATAGATAGATAGATAGATAGATAGATAGATAGATAGATAGATAGATAGATAGATAGATAGAAAGGGAAGGTACTATATAATAGATAGATCGAAAGGCACTATATGATAGAGTGAAAGGCACTATATAATAGATACATAGAGTGAAAGGCACTATATAATAGATACATAGAGTGAAATGCACTATATAATAGATAGATAGATATCCATCCATCCATCCATCCTCTTCCGCTTATCCGAGGTCGGGTCGCGGCAGCAGCAGCTTGAGCAGGGATGCCCAGACTTCCCTCTCCCCGGCCACTTCTTCTAGCTCTTCCGGGAGAATCCAAGGCATTCCCAGGCCAGACAAGAGACATAGTCCCTCCAGCGTGTCCTGGGTCTTCCCCGGGGCCTCCTCCCCGTTAGACGTGCCCGGAACACCTCACTAGGGAGGCGTCCAGGAGGCATCCTGATCAGATGCCCGAGCCACCTCATCTGACTCCTCTCGATGTGGAGGAGCAGCGGCTCTAGATAGAGTGAAAAGCACCATATAATAGATAGATAGAGTGAAATGCACTATATAATAGATACATAGATAGACAGAGTGAAAGGCACTATATAATACATAGATAGATAGAGTGAAAGGCACTATATAGTACATAGATAGATAGAGTGAAAGGTACTATATAATAGATAGATAGATAGATAGATAGATAGATAGATAGATAGATAGATAGATAGATAGATAGATAGATAGATAGATAGATAGAGTGAAAGGCATTATATAATAGATAGATAGAGTGACCCCCCGTGACCCTGTGTTCAGATTCAGCGGGTTGGAAAATGGATGGATGGATGGATAGATAGATAGAGTGAAAGGCATTATATAATAGATAGATAGAGTGAAAGGCACTATATAATAGATAGATAGATAGACAGAGTGAAAGGCACTATATAATACATAGATAGATAGAGTGAAAGGCACTATATAATAGATAGATAGACAGAGTGAAAGGCACTATATAATAGATAGATAGAGTGAAAGGCACTATATGATAGATAGATAAATAGATAGAGTGAAAAGCACTATATAATAGATAGATAGATAGAGTGAAAGGTACAATATAATAGATAGATAGATAGATAGATAGATAGATAGATAGATAGATAGATAGATAGATAGATAGATAGATAGATAGATAGAGTGAAAGGCACTATATAATAGATAGATAGATAGACAGAGTGAAAGGCACTATATAATACATAGATAGATAGAGCGAAAGGCACTATATAATAGATAGATAGAGTGAAAGGCACTATATGATAGATAGATAAATAGATAGAGTGAAAAGCACTATATAATAGATAGATAGATAGATAGAGTGAAAGGTACAATATAATAGATAGATAGATAGATAGATAGATAGATAGATAGATAGATAGATAGATAGATAGATAGATAGATAGATAGATAGATAGAGTGAAAGGCACTATATAATAGATAGATAGATAGAGTGAAAGGTACAATATAATAGATAGATAGATAGATAGATAGATAGATAGATAGATAGATAGATAGATAGATAGATAGATAGAGTGAAAGGCACTATATAATAGATAGATAGATAGACAGAGTGAAAGGCACTATATAATAGATAGATAGATAGACAGAGTGAAAGGCACTATATAATACATAGATAGATGGAGTGAAAGGTACAATATAATAGATAGATAGATAGATAGAGTGAAAGGCACTATATAATAGATAGATAGATAGACAGATTGAAAGGCACTATATAATACATAGATAGAGTGAAAGGCACTATATAATACATAGACAGAGTGAAGGCACTATATAATACATAGATAGATAGAATGAAAGGCACTATATAATAGATAGATAGACAGAGTGAAAGGCACTATATAATACATAGATAGATAGAGTGAAAGGCACTATATAATAGATAGATAGAGTGAAAGGCACTATATGATAGATAGATAAATAGATAGATTGAGTGAAAGGCACTATATAATAGATAGATAGAGGGTGGCATGGCTTTGTAGTCATTGTGCTGCTGTCTTGTGATAAGGAGACCAGTGTTTGTGTCCCAATTTCCCCCACATGGAGTTTGCATGTTCTTTCTGTATCCTTGTGGGTTTTCTTTAAGTGCCCCAGTTTGCTCTCATTGTCCTAAAATCATGCAGGTTGGGTGAAGTGATGTTGCTGGCCTGGCCCCTGCTGTGTGTATGTTCACCGTTCGATGGACTGCTGTTCTGTAAAGATGTCAGAACATTAGAACAATCTAGATGAGAACAGGTCATTCACCCTAGCAAAGCTCGCCAGTCCTATCTACTTAATTATTCCAAAATGACATCAAGTCCAGCTTTGAAGGCCCTTAAAGTCCTATTATCTACCACACAACTTGCCAGCTTATTCCATGTGTCTGTGGTTCGTGTTCTTCCTGCATTTTGCCCAATGAATGGCAGAATTGGCTCCACTTTCTCTGCGCCCCTGCCCTGAATAAAGAAAAACAGATGGATGGAATTATATGCAGCATGGCTTGTTACATATGAGCACAATCTTTACAGTACATTGTTTTTTTTTTCCAGATCTATTTTATACACATTTTAAAAAATTTAATGAGCTGCATCCATCATTTTAGCACTTCATTTTCATGTTTCTGACTTGGAGGAGTGGGGTTAGGCGTCACAGGTGTGTGGAGAGGACGGACGTGGAATTGAATATTGAAGCTCTCTGTGCGGCAGGTCCAATTCTCTCTGAAAAATGGTTTGAGCTCAGTGCTACAATGGGAAACTGCAGAAGTCAATTTCAGCTCCCATTGAGGTGTCGAATGCAACCTCATATAGCAGAGCAAATGTAGTATGATCTATAATAAGAGGGAAACCAGATTTTTATTGTACTCTGAATTCTTTTAGGCTACCCTCATAGAACAGACTCTCGGAGAAATATGTGAGTGGTATTGGATTTCTTTCATGCAGATGTAATTCCCACCCGAAAGCAGCACGTGTTTAGAATAGAAGTCTTTAACTGTGGTCCTTGGGGGGCCATTGTGCAAATCTTTTCTTCCAAAAGAGCTCTGAATCACTGAATACTATCCTGAATTATCTTGTTTGGCTAGACATTCTAATTGTACTTTTAGTCTGAAACAAAGACTCGGATACTGGAATCATCAGCCGGGTGGGAGGTGTGTGTCCAAAGAAATGTTCAGTACGTGTCACCTCTTTGAAAAGTCAAGATGTTAAAGTCATGCTTTTTTTGAAATGGATATGCAATACTGTGCAAACGTCTAATGCACTGATGAAAAAAAAAAGAATATTTTTTTTTATTAATCAGTAAATTTCATAGAAAGTGAAATCAATCAATAAATAAATGACCCCAATATTTGTTGTGACCACCCTTTACCTTCTCTCAGGTCCACTGGCATGCACTTTCCGAGGGTCTTTTCCATTTCCTTTCTGATCTCATTACCTGTAGTGCCAGTTAGTCTGGTTTGGAGTGACCGAGTTAGCATATATTTCAGAAGTAGGCCTCATTTATAAACCTTTGTGGCCACTTTATTAGGTACGCCTGTTCAACTGCTCGTTAACACAAATCTCTCATCAGCCAATCACAGGGCAGCAACTCGCTGCATTTCGGCTTGTAGACGTCATCAAGACCACCTGCTGAAGATCAAACCGAGGATCAGAATGAGGAAGAAAGGGGGCTGACGTGACTTTAAATGGGGCATGGCTGTTGGTGCCAGTCGGGCTGGTCTGAGAATTTCAGTAACTATTGATCTGCTGGGATTTTCATGCACAGCCATCTTTAGGGTTTACAGAGAATGGTCTGAAAAAGGGAAAATATCCAGTGAGTGGCAATGCCTTGTTGATGCCAGGGGTCAGAAGTGAATGGCCAGACTGGTTTGAGCTAATAGAAAAGCAACAGGAACTCAAATATGTGAGGTATGGAGAAGAGCATCTTTGAACACACAACAGAGCAAACCTTGAAGCAGGTGGGCTACAGCAGCAGGAGACCACCCCGGGTGCCATGCCTGTCAGATAAGAACAGGCAATTGAGGCTACAATTCACACGGGCTCACCAGAATTGGACAACAGAAGATTGAGAAAACGTTGCCTGGTGTGATGAGTCGATTTCTGCTGTTAGATTCGGACATGAAAGCAGGGATCCATCCTGCCTATTAACAGCTCAAGGTGGTTGTGGTGGTGTAATGGTGTAGGAGATATTTTCTTAGCACGCTTTAGGCCACTTAGTACCAACTGAGAGTCATTGAAACGCCACAGCCGACCTGAGCGTAAGGGAGTGCCACAGCCTGTGATCAGCGTGGTCTGTTAGAAACAAGTGGTGTCTCAGCTGGGAAGTGATGACAATTCTTACTTAAGAGTTGACAAGTGAGCGTCACATGTTCAAGTTTACAGTGTTTCTGTGTAAGAGCATCTGTAGAAAATCATAATTTAATAAGTATTGTTGCTGACCATGTCCATCCCTTAATGACCATAGTGTCCACATCTTCTGATGGCTCCTTCCAGCAGGATAACGTGCCATGTCACAAAATGCAGGTCATCTCAAACTGGTTTCTTGAACATGACAAGGAGTTCACTGCACTCAGATGGCCTCCACAGTCACCAGCTCTCAATCCAGTAGAGCACCTTTGATATGTGGTGGAACGGGAGATTCACATCGTGGATGTGCAGCTGACAGAAAAACTGCGTGATGCCATCATGTCAATATGGATGACCAGAATCCCTGAGGAACATTTCCAGCATCTTGTTGAATCGGTACCATGAAGAATTACACCAGTACTGAAGGCAAAAGGGGGTTCAACCCGGAACTAGCGAGATGTACCTAATAATATGGCCGGTGAGTGTATGTGCATAGTAAAAAACAACAATAAAATGTGTACTCCAAAAAAAAAGATCAGACCTGCCATACGCACATTTCTATGCAATTCAATCACCTTGTAAATATACTTACAGGAAGGTGTGCTGAACGACGTCCTGAAATGTCCATATATGGAACATGCTAATCAACCTCATGCATATGCAATCATGATACCGCAGAACTTCATTGACTGCGCGGAGTAGCCTCACTCCTGATTCACCAAGACCCCATCACCTTCATGTAAGAGTATCGGAGTGCAAGGTCATGCGTGGCATTATAGCCCCTCTCCTCTGCGTTCTAGGGGTCAGGGAAAGACAGGAAGCAGCAGTGTCTGAGCAAGTAGCTGCTATTTCTGATATCCTCTGATGAAGGAAACTTCACTGTAATTATGTTGTTGGACTTAAGTGCAGCATTTGACACCATCGACCATTCTATTTTACTACACAGGCTAGAAAATGATGTTGGGCTTACAGGCACCGTGCTCGCTTGGTTTAGTTCTTACTTATCAAATCGATTCCAATATGTACAGAAATGTGCTGACAGGACTCCATCATTATACACAGGAGTTCAATATGGTGTCCCGCTGGGCTCAGTACTGGGACCTTTACTGTTTTCACTTTACATGCTTCCACTGGGATCTATCATTAGGAAACATAATGTTAATTTTCACTCGTATGCAGATGACACCCAGTTATACCTTTCATTTACATCAGATGAAGTTTCTCCGATGTCTTTAATTAGTTGTGTTAGCGAATTAAAGGAGTGGATGAATGAGAACTGCTTGTCTTTAAATACAGATAAAACAGAAATGAATGACGCTGATCATAACAATATTTTGTCATCATTTAACTCAGTTGGAATCCCAATTAATTTTACTGAATCAGCCCGCAATCTAGGAGTTATCTTTGACTCTAGCATGTCACTTAAAGAGCATATTACAAAGTTGTCCAAAACATGCTTCTTCCATCTTAAAAATGTTAGAAAATTAAGGCGCTTTCTAAATAAACAGGATTCTGAGAAATTAATTCATGCATTTATCTCTAGTAGGATTGACTACTGCAGTGCGGTGTTCACTGGATGTTCAAACTGTTCTTTATACAGCCTCCAGTTAATACAAAATGCGGCTGCAAGACTTATTACAAGAACAAGAAAATACGAACACGTAACTCCAGTTCTTAAATCCTTACACTGGCTCCCGGTTAAGTTTAGGGCAGATTTCAAAATCCTTCTTTTAACATATAAAGCATTAAATGGTCGAGGTCCGGCTTACTTGTCTGAACTTATCATGACTTACAAACCAGAGCGCACATTAAGATCTCAAGATGCTGGTCTGCTTATGATTCCAAGGATTAATAAAATAACAGTGGGAGGTCGAGCTTTTAGTTACAGGCCCCTATACTGTGGAATGGTCTGCCTGCTACTATAAGAGATGCCCCTTCGGTCTCAGCTTTTAAATCCCGGCTGAAGACTCACTACTTCAGTTTAGCACACCCTGACTAGAGCTGCTGATGAACTGTACAGACTGCATCTCTGTTGTCAGTCATTAGCACTAAAACATAAGTAATATGATAGTTATAATTGGATACTAACCCTCACCTATTCTGTTTCTCTTCTTGGTACTCAAATGTGGCACTTGGTGCCACGGCCCACCTGCCAAGTTGTTTTGCCTGCCTAAGGTAAAGTCATCCCTGATGGAGGATCGCAGGAATCGTGGGAAAGAGGGGTCCTTTCATCGGATTGGCTGGCCCAGCACTGTTTCAGCTGTGGAATGCCCAAATGGGGGAGGCAGCTTGATGGAAGAGGTCTCCAGGAGTCTAAAATTATCCAAATCTTATTATGTGATATCATCTACTGTTAAATTCTGCTCCGTACTTCTAAAAAATTTTAATTTTTTATTTTTTATTGAGGATTTGTTCTGTGTATTGTATTGTATTGTATGACCCTCTTCTTTTGACACCCACTGCACGCCCAGCCTACCTGGAAAGGGGTCTCTCTTTGAACTGCCTTTCCCAAAGTTTCTTCCATTTTCTTTGGGAGTTTTTCCTTGTCTTCTTAGAGAGTCAAGGCTGGGGGGCTGTCAAGAGGCAGGGCCTGTTAAAGCCCATTGCGGCACTTCCTGTGTGATTTTGGGCTATACAAAAATAAACTGGATTGTATTGTATTGTATCACCTGGCACATGTAATGACATGATTGCTGTTACAAAGCAGGGTCCAGGCCATACGAAACACGGAGGGTTCAATCATTTACATTACCAATAATGCAGCCACCATGTACAGCACCGTCACTTCTGTCAATGCTACTTTGACTCAAAATAAATGAATTAGGGGTTGACCCAGGCCAGGGAGACACAGCCTTTGACAACCTCATCTCAGCATCACAATCAAATCAAATGTAACGCCTCACCATTAACAAAAGCAGCTTCATTCTCGCTAGATGTCCTTATTGCAATATGAGTGCCCTACATTTGAAGATCCGGACACGGCTGCAAACTACCTTTTTATTTTGGAAAAATCAGGTTGCGTTTTATGAATGTCCACCCACACCATATGAAAACTGGATGTAGCGCCATGCTGGTCGTTTAATGACTTCCAGCACAAGTGGGCATGATGGAGAGAAAGTTGACAGAGATATTCCTGACCTATCAACCAAATCCCTGAGAAGTGACAACAGGTAATCGATATAAACTGACAAAAAAAAATTAAAATGTCCTTCAGTGCAAATACGCAGCATTGGTCCCACTTGAAAGGAAACTAAAATACTGTCTGTGCATCATATTGATCAATTTTGAAGTGTAATATGTTTGTCTTATCAATGTACATAATAAAAACGATGTGGTAGTCTGAATTAGTTTGCCTCCGAGTTGTCCTTTTGCTGGTTTGGTTGCATTTTCCTACTTGATAAAGAACCGTCGCCACTTCTCAGCTTTTCCAAAATGTTGCGTATGCAAGAGTCTGAGTTGCCGTAAATTTATGTATGTTCCCCCATCGAGGTCTCTTTTATAAATCCTGATGTTTGCAAGGCAAAGTTGAAAACGCACATTACTGTTTGAGAAAGCAACTTTAGCCACATGAGACTGTAATATGGTATTAAAAAATATAGTTTATGCACCAGTACCGGTTAGAACCCATTTGGATCCCTAGGGGGGATTGACACACGTTACCCCTTCGATGACTGGTTTGAGGACAGCCCCGTCGGTGTCCGGAACACAGGCCCCTTCAGTAGCACAAACGGTGCCCCTCTGTGTGTGGTGTATACCGCGGACTTGGTGTGAGGACTTTCATAAATGGCACCAGCCCACTCAGTATCATCAAAACTCAAAGACCGGAAGGGTGTAATAAATTTGTACAAATTTAAAAAATCTTCCTTTCATTTTGTCATCCTGGGGTATTCAGTGTTGTTTGATGAGGGAAAACACGAATGTAACTGATTTAAGGACAAGGCTACAACATAACAAAATGTACAAAAAGTGAAGGGGTCTGAAGACTTTCTGAATGCGCCATGTTCTATAAGCATTGGCAACAAATCCTGGATGGGGGGCCAGTCCACTGCATGCCACATGATATACAGTGCACACATTAATCAACTAGCAGAAAAGGCAATAAAAGCAGAGATTAGATTAGTAGTAAAAATGATTACAATTTAGGACTTTCATATTCAGCCGCACAAGGCTTACCTTCAGCAGACATTCTTTTACAAAACAAGGTGCCAGAAACTCATTTCCATACACAGCAGTGCTGTTTACAAACACCTGCTGTTAGAATGATTAGTGAGGCTAAACTGCCCTGTCTGGATGTAAGTGTGTGTGTGTGTGTGTGTGTGTGTGTGTGGCCTGCGACAATCCAGTGTCCTATCTGTGGTGCCGTCCGGCGTTATGCTCCTGCTCATCCATCATAGGTTTCAGCACACCATGTGCTTGGAAGGAAAAACAGAAAGAACGTCTTGTAAATGAAGGAGGGATTGCACCGTGTACTGCAAGAAAAAAGACAGTTTAAGGTCTAAAAATTATGACTAGAATTAAAGATTAATAGAAGCGGGCATAACTAAGATCATCACTCATCAGGGCACTCTGTACAGATCAGCTTTTACTGCAGTTAACTGTCACGAAATACTTAACAAACTAGAAATATGTGACTGATTTTGAGAAATGTGAAACACCAGAACCTAAATGGTTCATAGATAGATAGATAGGAATGGGCCACTCTATGATTGATAGATAGATAGATAGATAGATAGATAGATAGATAGATAGATAGATAGATAGATAGATAGATAGACAGACAGACAGATAGATAGATAGATAGATAGATAGATAGATAGATAGATAGATAGATAGATAGATAGATAGATAGATAGATAGATAGATAGATAGATAGATAGATAGATAGGAAAGGGCCACTCTATGATAGATAGATAGATAGATAGATAGATAGATAGATAGATAGATAGATAGATAGATAGATAGATAGATAGATAGATAGATAGATAGATAGATAGATAGATAGATAGATAGATAGATAGATAGGAAGGAAAGGGACACTCTATGATAGATAGATAGATAGATAGATAGATAGATAGATAGATAGATAGATAGATAGATAGATAGATAGATAGATAGATAGATAGATAGGAAAGGGACACTCTATGATAGATAGATAGATAGATAGATAGATAGATAGATAGATAGATAGATAGATAGATAGATATTTTTTTTTTATTTTTAAAAACAAACTTTATTTAATAAACACAGAAAATAAATCATAACAGTAAACCAAACTCAATCTTAAGTCATACAGAAAACATATACACACATTCCTATTGATGAAAATTCAGTATCAAAAACATTACATACTCAGAATTGTTCTTAGAATAAAATATATATTTTTCTAATCCCTCCCATTGTTTCCACCCTCCAATCCCACTTATCCTTCGTATTCTTTATTATCTCAAATCTATAAATAAGTAAAAAACAAAACACCAAAATCAGAGCACAAATTGTAAATAATAATCTTCATCACATTTACAAAGTACATTATTTACGCACCACAATTCCTTAAACTGTGCTAAATTATTTGTAGACTTATAAAAATTAAAATCCACTAATATTCTACTTTCACACACTTTTCTAAAAAAGACAACAACGTCTTCAATCCCACTCCCAGTAATTTTGTTTTTACGGGTCTTCCATATTGACAGTTTAGCTTGTCCGATAATAAAATTAATTAAGATCATATTTTCTCTTGTTTGTCTTGTAATTCTCACCCCAAACACAAACACAGTGTTATTATACGGGACCCCCAGCCCTTCTACTATTCTTTCTACAACACTAAAGAGGGTCTTGAGTCTCTCACAGTACATAAAAGCATGAAACACAGTTTCCCTCAGACCACAGAAAGGACAGCAATCAGAAACCCCCGGACATATAATCGATAAGAAGGAGTTCACCGCTAATATCCCATGCACCATCCTCCACTGCAGGTCTCCCACCCTACTGGCCAATGGTGGCTTATACAACGACCTCCAGGCGGGGTTCAGTCCTTGAGGGGCTCCGAGTTTGTCTCTCCAAGGTGTGTCGTGTCTACGTGTCCTCAGCTGTTCCAGGTTGTTCACCTTCACGCACATCCTGTAGAGCTGCTTCCCTGGCACCGTAGGCAGAGATAACGCCTCAAGAGAACGTAAGGCTAAACCTTCAGTCTCACTGTCCCTCAGTTCAACAGTTGGAGATACAGTAAGCGTTGGAAAAGGTGTTTCATCATTTGGTTTCAATCGTGAGGTGAACATTCTGTGCAGGAGTGTCATGGATTCCCTGTCCAGTGATGATTGTATCCGACACAGAAACTTCTCCATGAGGCGCACTGAGTGCACTCCTGTCTCCTCTGCTACCACCTGTGCACTTTTCCAAGTGTAATTTTCCCAGTCAATTATGTCCTTTATTGTGGTTATTCTATGTATTATGAAATGCTGAATAAAGTTTTCAGAAAGTCCTGTAGCAGTGCCAACAGCAGGATTGTAGAGCAGCGGTTCATTAAGGACCCAAAAAGAGGAAAGGTCATCACAGTCCTTTTTGATCGACAGCAGTTGCCATGCTGCTAGAAGGCTTTTATAAAACTCTGGCACATGTAAAGTCCCGATTTTATCAAAATGGCAGAGCAGTAAACTTTTACCAAGTCCCATATGCCTGGCCTGTTTAAAGAAAAGTACGGCCAAGTTCATCCACTGGCTCTGCTCAACAGGGTACAGCAGTTTCTGAATAGTCTGAAGGCGGAAAGCAGCAATCCTGCTGGTAATGTCAATAAGTCCTTGTCCGCCTTCATCCAACGGCAAGAAAAGAACGCCCTTCCATATCCAATGGGTACCATTCCAAAAGAAATCCATGATCGCTTCTTGTATCTGCTGAATAAGCAAAGGTGGAGGTTGCAGACAAATACATTTGTGCCACAGGCTGGAGGTCACCAGGTTATTAATTACCAGCATCCGTCCTCTATAAGATAACTGAGGGAGTATCCACTTCCACTTAGCGAGCCGAGCTGTAACCTTGTCCAACAGACCCTCCCAGTTCTTTTGGATGTAGTGGCTTATGCTGATGATCTAAGGGTAGTTATGTTCTTAACACCCTGCGCCTCCGCGCCATCAGCCACTACCTGACGACCTTCCACTTCCTGCCCCTCTTTTTCTTTGTCTGCATGGTCAGTTTTCTTGTGCCCATGTTGTCTCTCAGGACACTGTTTCATTAAATGGGCTTCATTCCCGCACCCAAAACATTTCATTTCGTTCGAAGTGACAAATATCACATAATCAAAACCTTCCACTCTAAACTTCATAGCCACATTTAATTCATCATCCATTCTGTTTAAAATCATATAAACTTGTCTCCTAAAAGACAAGACATGTTTTAAATCCGGCGATTTACAGCCTAAAGGAATATGTCGAATTTTTGAAACTAAACGTCCATGCCGCTCCAACTCTTTTGCTAAAGTTTCGTTCTTGAGAAATGGCGGCGCATTCGAAATTGTCACTCTGCGTGACGGGACGGCTAAAGGGGAAACCTGTACAAAGGAGCCATTTATAACAATCCCCTTCTCAACCACAATGGGAACTAAATCCACAGAGCTCAAAAAAACAACGATAGACCCGCTCATTCGTGAAGCCGACTTGATATTTTCACATCCTATCACTTCGCCTACTGCCAAAACCCCTGCCTCCAAAGGGACAAACTCCTCCGATAAAAGTTTAATCCCATGGCGGCGGCTTAGACGCTCAAGATTCGCAGCCATTGCGGCTGCCGTGGCCTAAGCCACTCAGTACAAAACAAGTTTTATCTGTTTACACCAAAGAAAGATAGAAATAAGAATGTAGAATATCAGAAGAAAAAAGAAAAACCACACTCACCGCACCGCGTCCACCAAGAGGCACACTCGCAAACACGCGAAACAACCACCCAGCATGCACAGTGACAGCGAAACAGGAAGGAGATAGATAGATAGATAGATAGATAGATAGATAGATAGATAGATAGATAGATAGATAGATAGATAGATAGATAGATAGATAGATAGATAGATAGATAGATAGATAATGTGACCAGCAGGGGCGTAGCAGCACCCCAAACCCCCAGATACAACTACACGACACAGTTCTGGGTTCAAACAGAATATTTTATTTATTTTTCTTCTTCTTCTTCTTTCAGTTGATCTTTCAGTTAGGGGTTGCCACAGTTGATAATCTCCTTCCATATCTTCCCATCCTCTGCACCTTGTCTGTTACCCCCATCACCTGCATGTCCTCTCTCACCACATCCATAAACCTTCTCTTAGGCCTTCCTCTGTTCCCCTTGCCTGACAGCTCTATCCTTAGCATCCTTGTCCCAATATACCCAGCATCTCTCCTCTGCACATGTCCAAACCAACGCAATCTCACCTCTCTGAATTTGTCTCCCAACCGTCCAACTTGAGCTGACCCTCTAATGTCCTCATTTCTAATCCTGTCCATCCTCATCACACGCAATGCAAATCTTAGCATCTTTAACTCTGCCACCTCCAGCTCTCTCCCCTACTTTCTGGTCAGTGCCACCGTCTCCAGCCCATAAAACACAGCTGGTCTCACTACCGTCCTGTAGACCTTCCCTTTCACTCTTGCTGATACCTGTCTGTCACAAATTACTCCAGACACTCTTCTCCACCCACTCTACCATGCCTACACTCTCTTTTTCACCTCTCGTCCACACTCCTGTCTAATCTCGTCTGTCAACCTGTCCATCATCATTGTAAATAAGTAAGGGCAGATCAGAGCCGATCCCTGATGTGATCCCACCTCTATGTTGAATGCATCCATCACTCCAACCGCAGACGTCACCACTGTCACACTTCCCTTGTACATATCCTGTACCACTTCTTACATACTTCTCTGCCACTCCCGACTTCCTCATACAATACCACAACTCCTCTTAAGGCACCCTGTCATATGCTCCAGGACACAATGTGACACTTCTGGCCTTCTCTATACTTCTCCATCAACACTCTCAGAGCAAACATCACATCTGTGGTACTCTTTCCTGGCATGAAACCATACTGCTGCTCACTAATCATCACCTCCCTTCTTAACTAAAATTCCACTACTCTTTCCCATAACTTCATGCTGTTGCTCATCAATTTTATCCCCCTGTAGTTACTGCAGTCCTGCACACCCCCTTTATTCTTAAACATTGGCACCAGTACAGTTCTTCTCCACTCCTCGGGCCTTCTCTTATTTATTTTATTATTTTACACTACCTCCAAATCTTTCCCACAAACAGTGTAATACAAAATGTCTTGCCTCCTTCCATGTAGTCTCATCAACTCTTCTTCCGACTCCCATGCAAGAAATGGGACTCTTTATGCCAGACCATGGAGTACTTCTGGTACCAAAATCTGCAACTTCTGTGGCTCTCTGTTATCAGCTTGCTCAATGGCAGTTCTTTACACCTCCTTTTGATGGGGTGTGACACATTATAGGTATATTTTGAGATTCATAGCCAGTTCTTACAACCATATATCCATTACTATCGTTTTTTTTTTTTATAATAAATCTTTACTGATTGTAACATACTAATATTTGGGGGCTTGTCGACCAGTAATACAAGGGATGGTGCTTTCACCTAATTCCTCTCCTCTCATTCTAACTGCACATCCAGCAATCGGTGGAGGACTCCTGAGTGACGTCACTTCCGGTTCCCAAACACCTGGACCTGCCTCCTCCACCTTACACCCCTTATAACGGACTGGAGTCAGTCTAGCTTAGGACTTATGTCTGGAAAGACACAATGCACTAGTGCATTGATGTCATCAAATGTCAATGTGTCATCTGATTTTATATAATGGTTGTTCCCTTGCAATAAGTTACGTCTATTTTTAAGACATGCAGTGTGCTCCCCTCACATGTGATACGCATTTATTAGTGTAATGGGGGGTCTTTTTAGGAGGATTTTCGGCTGTAGACAGTCAGTCATTCTGTAACCCACTTTGCCCTGAACAGAGTCACATGGTTGCTGGAGTCTATCCCAGCTACCACAGGATACAAGGCTCCTAGACAGGGTGCCAGTGCATCGCAGGGCAAATACAAGCACACACATACCCTAACCTCACACTAGGGCCAGTTTCAGTATTGTCAATTCACCTAACCTGCATGTCTTTGGACTGTGTCAGGAAGCCTATCCTCGCAAGGAGAACCTGGGACATGAACACCTGTCAACTTACTGTGAGGCAGCAGCATTACCACTGTGCCACTGTGCCACCTTGGGCTGTAGACAGCTTATCATAATTGGAAGCTCTCTCTCTGTCAGATCAGGTTAGCAAGAGCACCGCTGCTCTTTGAAGTTCAAAATCTCCGCCCCTTCTTTGAGCGTCGCCTTCATGAGGGGTGGGATTGGTTTAGAAATGTGACACTCAGTGAACCGTTTAATTGTTCCCACCCACTTTTAAGCAAAATTCACTCATGGGTGTCTCCAGACATGTGGATCATACGTCTGGCTCTGCGTGATGTAAAGAGACGAAAGGCACAATATATAGGGTCTGGGACACCCGAAGGCAAACCCCGTATATCGCCGTACACAAAAGAGAGAGAGGTGATAGAGCACGTTACCGCACCCACCACGTGACAAACCACCTCAGGATCCCAAATAAGGACCTGAGTGCAGCCACGGCAAACGGGTGACACCTCAGTGTGACAGGTGTCTGGTCACACTTATAGGTAATCTAACTCCAGACAGTGTTAACATATCCGATTACGCCACACAGTTTTTTATTAAGAGATCGGGAACTCCGGAGATTTACAGAAAACAGCGCATGAGTTTCTTTAACACTAGAATTACCAGAGCCTACGAAAAAACTCGTAGATCCGTCCCACCTTAAATCGCTTCTTAAATCCGTTCGCACCTCTCCGCCATCGTCTTTTGTCTTCTAAATGTGCAGATAAAGACAAGCTGCAAACAGCCGACTATTCCATCCCCCTACCGACTTAGAACGTACATGAACGTCTCCCAGCTCATGCCTTGATTGATTATCTGGGAGTGAAGTGGAGTTTTAGAGTGGAAATAATAGATCGTTATTTGGAACACACGCATTTCATGTGTGTTCCATTTTCTACAGTAATCTGTGTAAACACATTTTTAAAACAGAATCGTTTTTCATATTCTAGTAGTAAATGACAAAATGTAGGCATAAACTATATAATGTATGAAGCCTGAAGTCCAAATATCAAAGAAACACTTTCACGAAAGGTACAAATATAACAGAACAAGTGCGCTTTTATTCCAAAATATAACTGCAGAAAAAAAAAAGCCGCCTTAGTGTGCGACATTGACACTCATTTACTACGACGGCCCTGTAGCGCAACAGTATCAGTTGCTGACTGGAAATCAAAAGGTCACGAGTTCAATCCTGCACGACTCTCTTTTGAGAAGTGAACTGCTCTTATTTTTACTATTTTAGAATAAAAAGATACATTTGATTTCAGTCTGTAACAGCTGGTGTAATTTATGATATTTGTAAAGGTTAGCTTCACTTTTCATTCTCTCAGTCGCGTTCAGGATCCTTCCCTACCCCATCTGGCACTGCTGTTTTCACATAAAGACGTGTTATAGCTCTGCAGTATATCACGATACATACGACTGCGTGTTTTTTTCCCCCAATCTTGCCAGTCCCCACATGTTACTGTATGCTGTTTCTTTTGTACTCCAGGTCATGCAGAGGAAAGCATAGTAAAGAGCAGTAACTTCAGCGCTATATGCAATCATCAGACACTCCCCATCTGACACTGCTGTTTTCACATAAAGACGCGCTACAGCTCACCCAAGGAGCGCCCTTCCTACATTTACGACATGTGTACACACCTCTCTGTGCTATGGTTCCTATTACACTGAACAAGCACCTGTAATTTGCAGCTCTATTCATTATCTCAAAACAAATATATGTGACGTTTTGAAGAAATCATTTTATGATGCGAATAGTACCAATCAGAAAACATAGTCGAAGTAATGCAATATTATTTGAAAATGAACAGCATCAAATTGGGTGTGATTTATACTGGCGCTGTTACTTAGAGTCAGATCAGAAGTTGAATAAGCTCCTGTTCTGACTCTAAGTAAAAAAGCATGAATTAATCAACAGAAATAACCGCGATCGACATTTCAAACTTAACGATTTACAATGCTTACCAATTTATAAATTTTATGTCCATTTGAGGCTACAAAGAAAAAAAAAACCACTTCCTTCCCAGCAGGGAATCGATCTCGGGTCTCTACAGCACGGCAGGGCTGCCGTGTTCTGAGTCAGCAAATCTCAGTGTTACACCACGGAAGGTGTTGTTACGTCTTTGAACCTTTTGTGAAAGTGTTTATTTGATGTTTGGCTGTCAGGCTTCACACATTCTATAGTTTATGCCTACATTTTGTAACATTTATTACTAAAATATGAAAAAGTTTCTGTTTTAACAATGTGTTTACAACAGATTACTGTAGAAATGGAACACACATGAAATGCGTGTGTTCCAAATAACGATCTATTATTTCCACTCTAAAACTCCAGTTCAGTCACTCCCATATAATCAAACAAGGCATCAGCTGTGAAAACTTAGTGAACGTTTTGCAATGGTGGGGGATGAAATAGCCGGCTTTTTGCTGCTTTACTTAATCGGCACATTTAGAAGACAAAAGAGAGGTGAGAACGGTTTTAAGGTGGGTCGGTTCTACGAGTTTTTTTGTAGACTCTGGTAATTCTAGTGTTAAATTGGGCGGTGAGTAAACGCACAATGAAAGACACGGTAGCAATTTTCAGGAAAATCAACAGTGACTTGTATTGCACGAGACAATATAAAGTACCTGAAAGAACATAAGAATCTAACAATATTGGAAACGAAAACCCTTTCTTAAAAAGAAAAGCACACAGTCCACACTCTAAAAGTCCATTAAGAACATAAACTGGAGGATACAACCTTTAGTGGTGCGGAGTCCAGTTTGCATGCTGTGTTACCCCAACAATTAATCGTCCGACTGTCCATGGATGAAGTGAGGTCATCAGGGCCGAAACCACAAGTGAGGTTGTCAGGGCTGGAATCTGGAAATGAGGTCATCAGACCTGGAAAACGGAAGTGACGTTATTTGGACCCAGGCAGAACTTCCCATAAATGGTTTGCAGTGGAAAGAGAGAAAGGGTCAGTACACTCCGCTACCCCCTGGTGTGTCATAGAATTACCCTTACTCATGCCGTTTAGCTGCCTCCCATGCACACATGTGTGAACATTAGAACATTAGAACACTCTGGACGAGAACAGGCCATTCAGCCCAATAAAGCTCGCCAGTCCTGTCCACTTATTTCTTCCAAAAAAACATCAAGTCGAGTTTTGAAGGTCCCTAAAGTCTTATTGTCTACCACACTACTTGGTCGCTTATTCCAACTGTCAATCGTTCTTTGTGTAAAGAAAAACTTCCTAACGTTTGTGTGAAATTTAACCCCAACAAGATTCCAACTGTGTCCCCGTGTTCTTGATGAACTCATTTTAAAGTCACCGTCTCGATCCACTGGACTAATTCCCTTCATTATTTTAAACACTTCAGTCAGGTCTCCTCTTAATCTCCTTTAAAGGCTCAGCTCTTTTAATCTTTCCTCATAATTCAATCCCCGTAGCCCTGGAATCAGCCTAGTCGCTCTTCTCTGGGTAGCAGTGGGAAGGCCATAATGGAAGGACAGAGATGAACTGATGTTCCAACCAGGATGACTGTTGGCTTCTGAATGGGTTGGGACACCTTCTTGGAAAAACAAATGTGGTCTACAGACAGGGAGGTCATCAGGGCCGGATCCCGGAAGTGATGTCATCAGGAGCAGGTGGAATTTCCCATTATCGGTCTGAAGTGGAAAGAGAAAAAGGGTCAATACACTCTGCCACCCCCCTGGTTTGGTGTGGAATTACCCTCATTCAGGCCCTCTAGCTGCCTCCCATGTGCATGTGAGTGACAACAAGTTAAAGAAAAAGTATTATTGCCAATATCAATGATTACCGCCCTGTGGCTCTGACCCTAGTAATAATGAAGCGCTTTAAGAGAATCCTCCCAAAGTACATCAAGGATGCCCAAAGGAGGAACAGATCAACAGAGGATGCCATCTCAATAGAACTTCACACAGCCCTGACTCATCTGCATTTCCCTATCACTTATGTTAGGATGCTATTCGTCAATTTTAGTTCAGCATTTAACACCGTAATCCTGGACAAGCTGGTACAAAAGCTTCATAATCTGGGTCTGTCCACATTGTTGTGTCTCTGGATCAGGGACTTTCTAACCAACAGTCCTCAGGTGGTTAGAATTGGAGATCGTACATCAGCCACATTGGTTTTGAACACAGGCACGCCGCAGGGTTGTGTGCTCAGCCCAGCACTCTTCAAGTTATTTACGCCTGTTTGCTCGGCCATCCATGCCACAAATATGGTTGTGAAGTTTGCAGATGATATGACCGTGGTGGGTCTCATATCAGACAATGATGAGACTCACTACAGAGAGGATATACAACACCTAGCACTATGGTGCACAGCCAACAACCTCATCGTGAACACCAGCAAGACCAAAGAGATCATTGTGGACTATAGGAGGTCCAGAAGAACAGAACATGTTCCTATATTCATACATGAGGATGCTGTAATGTGTGTGAACAATATGAAGTTCTTGGGTATCCCACATCAAATTAGATCTGACCTGGTATTTGAACACATCTCACCTGGTAAAGAAGGCCCAACAAAGACTGTTCTTCCTCAGGAAGATGAGACCTGCTGGATTCTCCTCTCGGCTGCTCACAAACTTCTATAGATCCGCTATAGAAAGCATTCTCTGTCACAGTATGACAGTGTGGTATGGCAGCTGCACAGCACAAGACAGGAAGGACTTGGCACGGGTGGTGAGAACAGCACAGGGGATCGTGGGAAGTCCTCTCCTAGACCTGGATTCTGTATATGCTGGAAGGGTACAGAAGAGGGCCAAATTTATAGCTGCGGATTTCACCCAACCGGGAAATGGACTGTTTGTACCACTGCCTTTGGGAAAGCGGTACAGAAACATAATAACACGTACCAGCAGACTGAAAGACAGCTTTTCCCCAGAGCTGTGAAGGCCATCTGCCCCTGCTGATACACACACATACATCTACCCCTAACCTGCCCCCCTGTAGACATGCACACGCACTTTCCCTCGTTATCAAACACACACACTCGTATTCCTCCCCTGCAGACCCACGCACACAGATCACTGGTCTCTGCAGGCATACTACCTCAAGGATAAGCCCGGTGACTCTACATTCAATTAAATGCGTAAGAGAATAGATTTATGGACATAACTGTCTCAGTGTGGGCAAGCATGCCCTGTGATGGGCTGGCATCTCACTGGGGGTTTGTCCTGCTTGGTATTTGAGTCTAAATTCCAGATTCCTGCATCCATGTCATTGATTTGATTAGGGCTGAAGTTAAGCAGAACTGCGCACAGGTTGGCAATGAGTGTTTTACAACTGGATTGTGATGGCATACGACACTTCTGCTCTAAAAGTGACATCACTGACTAAGTGCTCCAGCATGACTGCAGTCTTGTAATCTTTGCATGTCATCTGGACTTTATTTTTTCCATTGATGTGCACTTCAAAACATTTTCCTCCTATGTGGTGTAGGCTGCATCCTACATTTTTTCTCTTTCCCTTTCTTGTTCTGAATGACACACTGAATAATGATGACTTTGTTTTATGGAGATAACGCATGCTAGTAGAATAATTATTGCAGCTCACAGCATTACAGATTTGCCCGCATTCAAGACAGCTGGCACAAACATATCACTTCTCCTTGGTGGCTTTCGGGGAAAGCCTACTGCATATGTGGCACCTAAGAAATTATTTATATGTCTGTTCCTCCTCCCGAAACGAATGTACTGCATAGCTTGGAATCATAAAACAAGATATATTTTCTTTTCACGCCATTCATCAATATTCTAACATGCTTATCCAGTCCTGGCAGAATAAGGCACATGGCAGAAACCGTACCGTGCCCATTTATTGCATGGCACGCAAACGCCCACGCTGATGCTGGGACAATTTACAGATGGCAGCTAACCTAAAGCCCCCGTCACAATACACCACTTTTCCAGCAATTTTAATTCTTAGCCTTCATTTACATAATCTTAGCGAGCTGTGGGCGGTGACGGTGCACTCGTGTTGTGTGACATCTGCTGAGACTCAGTCATAGCGCTCTGTAACTGGCCACGATATTGTCACAGGTCACAGTGGTGGGCAACCAATAAGCGTTCAGCTATAACAAACAAACAGAGCTGGTCTAAAATATTGGCACCATTTCATTTAACAACAAAGAAAAAAGACAAACAGCTTTCTGTGAACTAAACTGAAACTGACACAAATATTGGGTATCCATAATTCTTCACATCACATTTAATAGAGCAGAAACTTTGCTTCTGATTCATGACCAATCATATTATTTTTAAATAATTACACAAATAAAAATGGCATGAATAAAAATATTGGTACCCTAAACTATGACAAGCATGCACAAGTAGGGGACATCTTCAGGCCTCACGTGAGATAAGCACTGCCATTGTGAGATGACAGGGGGCGCTGTTGCCAACTCCTGATCCTTTAACTTCCGTGTTAACCCAGGAGTTTCTTCTTAATGGATGACAAGGCCGGATTAAGACCCACCCCCATCCCAACTCAATAAACCCCTCCCTGCCCCACCAGGCCCCTGGGTGACTCAGCCCCCCTAACATACTTTTAACAATACTGCACACTGACAATGGGTCATTTAATGCAGTGTGCTATTCGTCAATCTTGATTTAGAGGTGAAAGATGTGGGGTCCTAGTGTTGACCACCCGGTCATTTCAGCTTGCGGATACTCGAATCGCTCCTTTGACCACGACAGGAAAATATTGATGAAAAGGCCCAAGGTGCACGCACCCAGAATGCTCTGATGGTAGAACCACCCCTATCTGGATGAATAAAATTTTTAGAAAGTACAGGACAGGGTTGTCCCTCAGGACTACAAATCCCATGAATCCCTGTAGATATCCATACTGGAGGCATGCCAGAGGAACACTGCCATCTATTGTGCTGGGGAAGGAACTGCTTTTGACAGACAACCTCCTCCAGTCCATCGGTTAATCTTCTACCCCAACTGGGATAATAATCAAGCACCAAACCCGGTTTGGTGTACATCCTGCCACACGCATGTGAATAGGGGACAGCTTAAGGGATCATAAAATTGAAATATTCCTCTGGAAAGCTAGAGGGCGCTGTTGATGAATGCCTTTTCCTTTTCATTCTCTGCAGCAACCATGACACCTCTGATGTCACTTCCAGTTTCTGCCCACCAAGACCCGCCTCTTCCTGCCCAGGAGCTTTATCTCAAGAGGCAACAGCATCTTGATCAGACTAATGGAGACTCGCATCAGTTTAATGTGTTTTCTTTTCTAAGCGCGCCATACCATGCGTTTTATTTTGAATATATGGGGTTGGTCCTCATGGTGCCCCAAAGATTTATAATCTTACTTTGTTTTGTTAATACAATCCCAGTCGGGCTGCCAGTCTATCCCTTATGAGACTTACACAATAATAATAATAATAATAATAATAATAATAATAATAATAATAATAATAATAATAATTCTTTAGATAGATAGATAGATAGATAGATAGATAGATAGATAGATAGATAGATAGATAGATAGATAGATAGATACTTCTTTACATTTATATAACACTTTTCTCACTACTCAAAGCTCTTCAGTGAGTGGGAAGCCACTTCAACTTCCACTAATGTATAACATCCACCTTTATGATGCGCTGGCAGCCATTTTTACGCCAGTACACTAACCACACATGAGCTAATAGGTGGTGAAGTGGTGAGAGAGATAACCAATTAGAGAGAGCGGGTGATTAGGGGTCAGAATGACCAGGCCGTGGTGGGCAATTTAGCTTGAACACCCTACTCTTTACAAAGGATGCCCAGGGATCTTCTATGACCATTGAGAGTCAGCTCCTCGGTTTTACATCTCATCCGAACGTGTCAGAGAAATTTTGAATCCTCATACTATCTTCAGATAATGCAGTTGCACGGTTTTTTTTAGTGAAAAGGTAGCACACCAAGACGTCTTCCTACATAAGTTGCTTTTACTTTTAACTTTTACGAACATGAACATCGTGGCGCAGTGGTAGTGCTGCTGCTTTGCAGTAAGGAGATTGTGGGTTCGCTTCCCGGTTCCTCCCTGTGTGGATAGCGCTTTGAGTACTGAGAAAAGCGCTATATAAATGTAATGAATTATTATTATTATTATTATTATGTTACTTGCCCACTTTGATTTTGAGGACCTGGAGAGGTGAGTAGTTGTGATGGAGGTTCATGGAAAATATTATGCAACCTCAGAGACAAGTAACAGATGGTGAGGAGGTAGAAGCTGACTGTTAGCATATAACAAGACAGAATGCAGCATTCTGATATGGTAAGAGGTGATGATAAATAAATAAACAATATTATTACTACTACATTGAATAAATAAATAAATAAAAATTAATGAACTGAATGAATAAATACACAGCTAATGCCATACCTTTCATTTATGGTAATACTCGGCGATGCCACCCTTCCTTCCATTTTTACAGCACAGTGTCCCCCATCACTGCACTGTGGGGCATTAGGATCCATATTCAGACCAAAGAGTAAGCGCCCCCTGCTGGCTTCACCAAAATCGCAAGCTCATATAGATGGTCTCCCATTACAATATACAGTACATCCGGAAAGTATTCACAGCGCATCACTTTTTCCACATTTTGTTATGTTACAGCCTTATTCCAAAATGGATTAAATTCATTTTTTTCCTCAGAATTCTACACACAACACCCCATAATGACAACGTGAAAAAAGTTTACTTGAGGTTTTTGCAAATTTATTAAAAATAAAAAAATTGAGAAAGCACATGTACATAAGTATTCACAGCCTTTGCCATGAAGCTCAAAATTGAGCTCAGGTGCCTCCTGTTTCCCCTGATCATCCTTGAGATGTTTCTGCAGCTTCATTGGAGTCCACCTGTGGTAAATTCAGTTGACTGGACATGATTTGGAAAGGCACACACCTGTCTATAGAAGGTCCCACAGTTGACAGTTCATGTCAGAGCACAAACCAAGCATGAAGTCAAAGGAATTGTCTGTAGACCTCTGAGACAGGATTGTCTCGAGGCACAAATCTGGGGAAGGTTACAGAAAAATTTCTGCTGCTTTGAAGGTCCCAATGAGCACAGTGGCCTCCATCATCTGTAAGTGGAAGAAGTTCGAAACCACCAGGACTCTTCCTAGAGCTGGCCGGCCATCTAAACTGAGAGATCGGGGGAGAGGGGCCTTAGTCAGGGAGGTGACCAAGAACCCAATGGTCACTCTGTCAGAGCTCAAGAGGTCCTCTGTGGAGAGAGGAGAACCTTCCAGAAGGACAACCATCTCTGCAGCAATCCACCAATCGGGCCTGTATGGTAGAGTGGCCAGACGGAAGCCACTCCTTAGTAAAAGGCACATGGCAGCCCACCTGGAGTTTGCCAAAAGGCACCTGAAGGACTCTCAGACCATGAGAAAGAAAATTCTCTGGTCTGATGAGACAAAGATTGAACTCTTTGGTGTGAATGCCAGGCATCACGTTTGGAGGAAACCAGGCACCGCTCATCACCAGGCCAATACCATCCCTACAGTGAAGCATGGTGGTGGCAGCATCATGCTGTGGGGATGTTTTTCAGTGGCAGGGACTGGGAGACTAGTCAGGATAAAGGGAAAGATGACTGCAGCAATGTACAGAGACATCCTGGATGAAAACCTGCTCCAGAGCGCTCTTGACCTCAGACTGGAGTGACGGTTCATCTTTCAGCAGGACAACGACCCTAAGCACACAGCCAAGATATCAAAGGAGTGGCTTCAGGACAACTCTGTGAATGTCCTTGAGTGGCCCAGCCAGAGCCCAGATTGAATCCGATTGAACATCTCTGGAGAGGTCTTAAAATGGCTGTGCATCGATGCTTCCCATCCAACCTGATGGAGCTTGAGAGGTGCTGCAAAGAGGAATGGGCGAAACTGGCCAAGGATAGGTGTGCCAAGCTTGTGGCATCATATTCAAAAAGACTTGAGGCTGTAATTGCTGCCAAAGGTGCATCGACAACGTATTGAGCAAAGGCTGTGAATACTTATGCACATGGGATTTCTCAGTTTTTTTATTTTTAATAAATTTGCAAAAACCTCAAGTAAACTTTTTTCACGTTGTCATTATGGGGTGTTGTGTGTAGAATTCTGAGGAAAAAAATTAATTTAATCCATTTTGGAATAAGGCTGTAACATAACAAAATGTGGAAAAAGTGATGCGCTGTGAATACTTTCCGGATGCACTGTAACTTCAGCTGGATGATCTCTACTGAGGTGCAGGTGGCATGGCTGTTGACCATTCATTTTACGATGTCCTGATAATCTCTCTATTATAAAAAAAATCTTTGGGAGGGAGACTAGGGAGACAAGACATGATCTTCTTGGAAGACAATTTGAAGTCCCGCGAGGGACACTTTAACTTGCTCCCAGCGCTTAAAACAACGACAAGCAAAACAAGCAGCTTGCCAGCAGCAGTTCCAACTGATTCTCCTTAGCATGAGTTCAGCCACCCTAACCCATTCACAACGTGAGCAGCAGAGACGCGAAGTGGCAAAAGGACAGCTGCTGTACAGGCTTTGAAATGATCGGGCAGTGAGACAAGCAGAGCAGGCAGCTCGCCAGCAGCAGCAGAAAGACAGCAGATGATCCGATGGCATCTCCTTAGCGTGCGTTCAGCCGCGACCCCTTCACAATGCGAGCAGCATTATACGTCCTGCGAGAAAGAGATGTAACCACTCCCGGGGCCGGAAATAAAGGACAAGTATTATTTTTACAAAAGTTTTAAAGTAAAAGTGAAAATAATGTATATGTAACAATTCCCATGAAAATAACAATCTCTTTAAATTGTTCATCCGGTAAACCAAACATGGGGGTGGGCGAGCAAAGCGAGCAGGGGGTGGGAATGACAGGCATCCCCAGACAGCAAAGAAAGTTTGGGGTATCAACCGGGTCATCCCTTGGTATTGTCTGTGGACAATGAAAATGCGTGTGTCCCATATGTGGGAATTCAGTAAACAAAAGAAGGAGTTGATGTCAGTCGCTTCTAGCCGTTGTCCTACCCAGTAAATGACGACCTCCTTCCTGGACCTCCTTTATGGCCGCTGGAACAGGAAGGGGCGGGGTCAAATTCCTTCACCGGTTTGTTTCTTGGTGTTGTGAGGAAAATACGGAGAAGACAAATGTTAATGGCAGAGCCCTCCTCTCATCTCGGTGGGTTACTACAGGCCTCAAATGAGCCCGTGAAGGGGTCCTCTGCATTCCTGACATTCCGGACAGACCTTTTTGAGGTCCTACTTTGAATACTGCAGTATGGATGAACGTTTTCAGTCTCTTTATCCTGCTGACTGATTAAATGAACAATTAAAAAAAAAAGAACGCTCTCAGGTTGTGACTATTTCATTCATTTAGAGCAAATTAAATGCACATATGGGTCTAATACTACTCTGCAATCACTGATCAACACTGGCTTTACATAAATTTCAGCCCACAGACGTCTGATTGCAAATGCACCTCCAATCAAACAATCGGTCTGCTTTTGTAACAGGCCGGTAAACTGCTGATTACATAAATAGCGAGCGGGCAGGGGTGAGCGCTACCTCTGTGAGAAGAAGCAGGGGCACGCATCTCGTCTACTTATGGAAGGCCAGCAGGCCAGAAGGTTAAAATTCCCCTCAGTACCGAAATGATATCTCGAGGTTGAGCTCCTCTAGGTCCTGACACTGAACAGATTTCGCCTAATAGGATGAGATCAGACTGTGGAGAGGTGCCCACAAGAACACAGGAAGACCACATAAACACCAGATGGAGGGCACCCCAGGAAGGAGAGAGGGGCGAGAGAGAGAGGTTAGGAGCACGCGCTGATACAGTGCATTGCCGGACCCACCACACAACAAATCAACTCAGGATCCCAGATTAGGACCCGAGTGCGGCCATATAATGGGTGACACCTCAGCACCACCACATGAGTTCAGATGGAATGGAACCAATGTGAGGTTTTTTTTTATGGTGCCTGGAGTGCCAATTCTGCCACCAGCCCCCAGGTTTTTCCCTGCAGGTTGGAGGGCCTACAGTACATCCAGGGATGGATGCAGATTAACATCATACCCGGGAAGGAGCGATTGCAGGTTAAGGGCCTTGCTCAGGAAGGAGTTCAGTTTTATTTATCCATTCAATCTACAGTCACATGAAAAAGTTTGGGAACCCCTCTTAATTCTCTGGATTTGTGTTTCTCATTGGCTGAGCTTTCAAAGTAGCAACTTCCTTTTAATATCTGACATGCCTTATGGAAACAGTAGTATTTCAGCAGTGACATTAAGTTTATTGGATTAACAGAAAATATTCAATATGCATCAAAACAAAATTAGACAGGCGCATAAATGTGGGCCCCCCAACAGAGATATGACATCAATACTTAGCTGAGCCTCCTTTTTCACATATAACAGCCTCTAGACGCTGTCCTCCTATAGCCTCTGATGAGTGTCTGGATTCTGGATGGAGGTATTGTTGACCATTCTTCATACAAAATCTCTCCAGTTCAGTTCAATTTGATGGACAGCCTGCTTCAAGTCATCCCATAGATTTTCAATGATATTCAAGTCAGGGGACTGTGACGGCCATTCCAGAACATTGTACTTCTCCCTCTGCATGAATGCCTTTGTAGATTTCCAACTGTGTTTTGGGTCATTGTCTTGTTGGAATATCCAACCCCTGAGTAACTTCAACTTTGTGACTGATGCTTGAATGTTATCCTGGAGAATTTGTTGATATTGGGTTGAATTCATCTGACCCTCGACTTTAACAAGGGCCCCAGTCCCTGAACTAGCCACACAGCCCCACAGCATGATGGAACCTCCACCAAATGTGACAGTAGGTAGCAGGTGTTTTTCTTGGAATGCGGTGTTCTTCTGCCATGCAAAGTGCTTTTTGTTCTGACCAAATAACTCAATTTTTGTCTCATCAGTCCAAAGCAGTTTGTTCCAAAATGAATCTGGCTTGTCTAAATGAGCATTGGCATACAACAAGCGACTCTGTTTGTGTCGTGAGTGCAGAAAGGGCTTCTTTCTCATCGCCCTGCCATACAGATGTTCTTTGTGCAAATTGCGCTGATTTGTAGAACGATGTACAGATACACCATCTGCAGCAAGATGTTCTTGCAAGTCTTTGGAGGTGATCTGTGGTTGTCTGTCACCATTCTCACAATCCTGCACATATGTCATTCCTGGATTTTTCTTGGCCTGCCAGACCTGCTGGGTTTAACAGCAACTGTGCCTGTGGCCTTCCATTTGCTGATTCCATTCCTTAAAGTTGAAACTGACAGTTTAAACCTCTGAGATGGCTTTTTGTGGCCTTCCCCTAAACCAGGAGACTCAACAATCTTTGTTTTCAGATCTTTGGAGAGTTACTTTGAGGATCCCATGATGTCACTCTTCAGAGGAGAGTCAAAGGGAGGCACAACTTGTAATTGACCACCTTAAATACCTTTATATCTCAGGATTGGACACGCCTGTCTATGAAGTTCAAGGCTTAATGAGCTCATCACACCAAGTAATCAGCATTGAGCAGTGACAGGCATTCAAATCAGCACAATGACAAGGGGACCCACATTTGTGCACAGCCAGTTTTTCACATTTGATTTAATTTCATACAACTAAATACTGCGTCACTAAAAATCTTTGTTCGGAAAACACCGCAGTACTCAGATGTTCCTAGGAAATGAAAGACATACCACTGTTATCTCATTTGTTGAAAGGAGAGTCAATTATTATGCAGGCTGCGAGGGGGTCCCAAACTTTTTCATATGACTGTATTTTTTTGTATTGAACTCTTGGCTCAGATAAAATAAAAAATTACAAACTTCACATACCGTGAATAAACAAAGTATTCCCACCCCTTGCACTTTCTGCACACTTTATGGTGTGGTAGATTTCATGTTAAATGGATACATTAGCCACGTTTTTGCCTGTCAATCTAAATTTAGTAACCCAAAATGAAAACATGTCTTCAGAAAGGTTTGCAAATTTATTAAAAATCATGCGTGGCAATGGAGGACAAGGATTTTTCCATGATGCTGGTCAGGTATTACAGCTTTTGTTTTGTTTGCGCAGATTCCGTTTGGAGGCAGCGTTAAGGGGTCCGTGTACTTTTTGGTATTTGAAATTTCGTTTCAGAAAATATTATTTAAAAAAGAAAAAGAGTCACTTATTTGATTTTCAACTTAAAAGGGAAAAATGAAAAACGCAAAACAATTACTTTTTTCCTTTTGCTCTATCACACATCAGAAAAGAAAAATTTAAGAAACAAGAACGAGAAAACGCCCTGTATTTATTTTGTCTGAACAGGACATTTTTGTAGGTCAACAACCTGATCAGGTAAGGCGCCACTTGCAGCAAACACTGGTCACTGGTGTGTAGACTGGACCATCATCATGACATTGGAACAGTACTCAGACCTGATTTTAGAGATGGCAAAACAAGGCCTGTCATCGAAAATTATATCTGGGTGTCTGTCATATGAACATGATGGAGTGAGTGAGAGAGTTTTCTGCGAGAAATGTTAGAAAGATTTGGTGCTGAGCAAATCTCGGGCTGTAGACTCTCTGACACACATTTGGAGATAGAGGTGACAAAAGCTATAAATGCATCTGTTTTGTTGTTTTTGAGCTATTACACTTTCATTATTTGAATCACAAACAAATCTAGAAAAGTAGATAGATAGATAGATAGATAGATAGATAGATAGATAGATAGATAGATAGATAGATAGATAGATAGATAGATAGATAGATAGATAGATAGATAGATAGATAGATAGATAGATACTTTATTAATCCCAAGGGGAAATTCACATACTCAGCAGCAGCATACTAATACAAAAAACAATATTAAATTAAAGAGTAATAAAAATGCAGGTAAAAACAGACAATAACTTCGTATAATGTTAACGTTTACCCCTAGGGGTGGAATTGAAGAGTCACATAGTTTGGGAGAGGAACGATCTCCTCAGTCTGTCAGTGCAGCAGGACGGTGACAGCAGTCTGTCGCTGAAGCTGCTCCTCTGTCTGGAGATGATCTTGTTTAGTGGGTGCAGTGGATTCTCCATGATTGACAGGAGCCTGCTCAGTGCCCGTCGCTCTACCACTGATGTCAAACTGTCCAGCTCCATGCCTACAATAGAGCCTGCCTTCCTCAGCAGTTTGTCCAGGCGTGAGGCGTCCTTCTTCTTTATGCTGCCTCCCCAGCACACCACCGAATAGAAGAGGGCGCTCGCCACAACCGTCTGATAGAACATCTGCAGGATCTTATTGCAGATGTTGAAGGACACCAGCCTTCTAAGGAAATATAGTCAGCTCTGTCCTCTCTTGCACAGAGAATCAGTATTGGCAGTCCAGTCCAGTTTATCATCCAGCTATGTGTATGTCTAAGTATGTGTAATTTTAAGTTTATGACTGCTATTTGTTACCATAGAATTAAAAAATACCTTGTTTTCCCTCATTTTATTCTTGAATCAAAAAATCAAAATCTGAAAATCCCTTTCATTTTCGTTTTTTCGCTTTTGGTTCTAAAATGAAATTTCAAATACCAAAAAGTACACTGACCGTAATTTTAAGTTTATGACTGCTTGCTATTTGTTACCATAAAATTAAGAAATACCTTATTTTCCCTCATTTTATTATTTAATCAAAAATCAAAATCTGAAAATTCCTTTCATTTTCGTATTTTCGTTTTGGCTTCTAAAATGAAATTTCAAATACCAAAAAGTACACAGACCCGTAAGGACTAATTACCCTCCAAACCAGGGGATGGCGCTGTTGTTTAATGTCTTTTCTCTTCCTATGCAGATTGGAAGACTGACAACCTTACCTTCTCTGATGTCACTTCCGCCATCTGCCCTCCTGGACCCGCCCCTTTTCCCGGCCTGGGCCACATAAACTCTGATTTGCCACCAGCCTGAGTCAGGCCCTTTTTTGATTCCTGCCTGTGAAGATGTACTCACGTTTTCTTTGATTTTTTGATTATTTTTCATTTCGACCAATTACGTGGGGTTCACCACGCTGCCCGAAACACCTTTTAATCTCTTTGTGTTTTTGTTACACCTTATATGATGTGATTCTTCTGCTACAGGTAGGCATATCTTAAGTGATAACATTCTCCATGGCTAATTTAATATACTGTATACTAGATGTGCAACCCGTCTGAGATAGGTTGAAATCTAAGTAATAATAATAATAATCCATCCATCCATTTTCTAACCCGCTATATCCTAACACAGGGTCACGGGTGTCTGCTGGACCCAATCCCAGCCAACACAGGGCGCAAGGCGCAGGACAGACCCCAGGCAGGGCGCCAGCCCACTGCAGGGCACACACACCCACACAATAATAATAATAATAACAATACAGGATGATTCTAATGGGCAGGGCCCTGAGTTATGATGTTTTACAGTCTTAATAATGAAGCAAACCAAATGAAATAAACATCACAGAGTATTCCCAGATAAATGTACGAATGAGTGAGCCATGGCGATCTTATTTGTGAATGAACTGGATGACTGTGAGATCAGTAAAGTTTATTTCCAGCAAGATGGGGCAAACTGTCACACATCAGCTTGCAGCACGGCACAAATTGAATCGTGTTTTTGGCAATCAGGTCATTTCAAAGGGACTGTGGCCATCTTGTTCTTCTGATCTGTCACCTCCAGATTTCTTCCTTTGGGGAGAGCAGAAAGGAAAAGTGTAGGAGAACAAACCTACTACAGAGAAACATTGAACAGGAAATTGCTGCCATCACCCCTGCAATGCTTGCGGGTGTCTTTGCCAATATGGAGCACCGTGGCTATCTGTATCTGCAAGAAGAAGATGACCATTTCCAAAACACAATGTGATTACATCGTTTACCCATCCATCAAGGTATGCACTGTATTTATTTTGTTTCTATCGCTTCCTTATTAGATGAGTTACACATCATAACTTGGGGCCCTGCCCATTAGAATCACCCTGTAATAACAATACATTTTATTTATATAGTGCCTTTCCTGTGATCGATGAAAGATGAAGATCTGAATGCATCATATTCTTCTTCTTCTTTCGGCTGCTCCACATTAGGGGTCGCCACAGCGGATCATCTTCTTCCATATCTTTCTGTCCTCTGCATCTTGCTCTGTTACCCCCATCACCTGCATGTCCTCTCTCACCACATCCATAAACCTTCTCTTAGGCCTTCCTCTTTTCCTCTTCCCTGGCAGCTCTATTCTTAGCATCCTTCTCCCAATATACCCAGCATCTCTCCTCTGCGCATGTCCAAACCAAAGCAATCTCACCTCTCCGACTTTGTCTCCCAACCATCCCACTTGAGCTGACCCTCTAATGTCCTCATTTCTAATCCTGTCCATCCTCATCACACCCAATGCAAATCTTAGCATCTTTAACTCTGTCATCTCCAGCTCTGTCTACTGTGCCACTGTCTCCAACCCATATAACAGCTGGTCTCACTACCGTCCTGTAGACCTTCTCTTTCACTCTTGCTGATACCCGTCTGTCACAAATCACTCCTGACACTCTTCTCCACCCATTCCACCCTGCCTGCACTCTCTTTTTCACCTCTCTACCACAATCCCATTACTCTGCACTGTTGATCCCAAGTATTTAAACTCAGCCACCTTCGCCAACTCTACTCCCTGCATCCTCACCATTCCACTGACCTCCCTCTCATTTACACACATGTATTCTGTCTTGGTGGTCCTACTGACCTTCATTCCTCACCTCTCCAGGGTCTCCTCAACCTGCTCCCTACTATTGCTACAGATCACAATGCCATCAGCAAACATCATAGTCCACGGGGACTCCAGTCTAATCTCGTCTGTCAACCTGCCCATCACCATGGAAAGGGCTCAGAGCCCATCCCTGATGTAATCCCACCTCCGTCACTCCTACTGCAGACCTCACCACGGTCACACTTCCCTCGTACATATCCTCTACCACTCTTATATACTTCTCTGCCACTCCCGACTTCCTCAAACAATACCACAGCTCCTCTCGAGGCACCCTGTCATATGCTTTCTCCAGGTCCACAAAGACACAATGCAACTCCTTCTGGCCTTCTCTAAACTTCTCCATCAACATCCTCAGAGCAAACATCGCATCCGTGGTGCTCTTTCTTAGCATGAAACCATCCTGTTGCTCACTAATCATCACCTCATTTCTTATCTGAGCTTCCACTACTCTTTCCCATAACTTCATGATGTGGCTCATCAATTTATCCCCCTGTAGTTACTGCAGTCCTGCACATCCCCCTTATTCTTAAATATCAGCACCAGTCCACTTCTTCTCCACTCCTCAGACATCCTCTCGCTTTCCAAGATTCCATTAAACAATCTGGTTAAAAACTCCACTGCCATCTCTACTAAACACCTCCATGCTTCCACAGGTATGGCATCTGGACCAACGGCTTTTCCATTTTTCATCCTCTTCATCTCTGTCCTTACTTCCTCCTTGCTAATCCGTTGCACTTCCTGATTCAATATCTCCACATCATCCAACCTCTTCTCTCTCTCGTTCTCTTCATTCATCAGCCTCTCAAAGTACTCTTTCCATCTGCTCAGCACACTCTCCTCGCTTGTGAGTACGTTTCCATCTTTATCCTTTATCACCCTAACCCGCTGCACATCTTTCCCAGCTCGGTCCCTCTGTGTAGCCCACCAGTCCTTTTCTCCCTCCTTAGTGTCCAACCTTTCACACAACTCATCATATGCCTTTTCTTTATCCTTCGCCACCTCTCTCTTCACCTTGTGCCTTATCTCCTTGTACTCTTGTCTACTTTCTGCATCTCTCTGACTTTGAGATGCACAATATATTGGAATATATTTTGTAATGCATTCATTCAGTCCATCATTTCATTTTTAAACCCATTTATCTGACTGTACAAGTACACTTTATAAAAATTGCTACGGGTGGAAAAAATCCCAGCCGGCAAAATGGAAGATTCACCTGTAATTCCAACAGATGGTCATCACATACATTAATAAAATGCACAGATACACACACAGGTTTGAGATCCACCATCTGTTGGAATGACAAATGCAATACATATGTCTCAATTATATGGCACTTTATATGGGACTCGTAAAAGCAGTGTTAATGTTTATGATGTGCCATCTGTTGGAATAAATAATGCATTGCATTTCATCACTACAAATGTTTGTGATACATTATCTGTTTGAATGGCAGGGGGCATAGAAACCATATAGACACACAGATACACATTTATCCTTTTATTAAGGTGGATTCCATAGTACCAAAGTCAGATTCCAGCCTTCCACAGACCTTGGAGCTCTAGTTTGATCCCCAATTAAAACAGGGTATTTTATTCACTGGTTGTATCCTTCATCTCAGTGCACCCATTATTGATTCTTTCCATCCGTCCATATCTAAACCCATTTATCTGAATAATTGCAAGTCAACATTATTAAGGGTGAAACCTTAGTGACAGCATGACAGCATATAACAGCAGAGCAGGAGAAATGATGTCCATATCATTCCAACAGATGGTGCATCACATACATTCATAAAATGCACTGATACACAGAACCATTCGTAATTGTTTATGTAGGATTGATAAAAGCAGTGTGCGATGCACCATCTTTTGGAATGACACTTGCAATGCATGTGTCTCTGTTATAAGCCATTTGGTATGGGTTTTATAAAAGTGGTGCTAATGTTTGTGGTGCTCTATATGTTGCAATGACAAATGCAATGCATTTTATCACTACAAATGTTTGTAATGTACCATCTGTTTGAATGACAATTGCACTGCATGTGTCTCTGTTATAAACCATTTGGTATGGGATTCATAAAAGCAGTGTTAATGTTTGTTATACACCATCTGTTGGAATGACAGAGACATAACAACCAGACATACACATACACATCCTTATATTAAGGTGGATTCCATAGTACCAGAGTCAGATTTCAGTGTCCTGCCATCCAAGGAGCACTAATGTGTCCCTCAATTATCACGGGGTATTTGGCCCACTAGCTATATTCTACATTTTGCCTGCTGAGATTGGTTCGACCCTTGGTAATTTTGATAAAGTCGATCTTCAATCAGTCAGATAAATGGGTTTAGAGATGTAAGGATTTGTAAAAGAAGTGTTAATGTTTGTGATGCACCATTTGTTGGAATGACAATGACAATGAATGTGTCTCTATTATAAGCCATTTGGTATGGGATTCGTAAAAGCAGTGTTAATGTTTGTGATGCGCCATCTGTTGGAATGACAGAGACATAACAATCAGACAGATACACAGACACACAGACACATCCTTATATTAAGGTGGATTCCATAGTACCAGAGTCAGATTTCAGTGTCCAGCCAACCAAGGAGCACTAATGTGTCCCCCAATTATCACAGGGTATTTGGCCCACTAGCTGTATTCTACATTTTGCCTGCTGGGGTTGGTTTGACCCTTAGTTATTTTGATAAAGTTGACCTGCAATCAGTCAGACAAATGGGTTTAGAGATGTAAGGATTTGTAATAGAAGTGTTAATGTTTGTGATGTACCATCTGTTGGAATGACAATCACAATGCATGTGTCTCTGCTATAAGCCATTTGGTATGGGATTCGTAAAAGCAGTGTTAATGTTTGTAATGCACCATCTGCAACCCTTGATAATTTTGATAAAGTGGACCTGTAATCAGTCAGATAAACGGGTTTAGAAATGGAAGAAATGTCTGGAAAAAATCAGAATCATTGAATTCTACAAGTTGTTGACATTTTCAGCTTTTCTGATTCAGCTCTTTTGGTTTTCGGCATGATAAATGAACTGTTTTCTAAATTTTGAAGGAAGGTGCCGCATTACCCTTTTCAAATGAACTCGAGTTGCTCGTCAGTCCCAGTCCAGGCTTCATGGTCCCCTGGTCAGCCGAAGGCCTCAGACAGATTCGGAGTTATTTGCTGTTTAACACCTCATCAATATTCCACATTTCTTACCTCCTCCTGTTTACCGCAAAGGCTTTCTGCAGAGGTTTGTTGTTCATCTGCATCCTTTTCATCAAACATCTCCTGTTAAAAGTTTAAGCCATGTCCTAATTATATAGCAAATTGAAGACGTGATCAATTTGAGTCGGAAAGAGCAGACAAGGAAGTTTTTTTCTCTATTGCAGCCCTTTATGTGGTCGTCAATACGGTATAATGAGTGCATTAACTCTACTCAGTGCAGGCGTTCAATTAGCAGTCTGGAGATTGAGACCGGTGGGTTCACTGACCACTGCTGATTGAACTCTGGCCAGCTGAAAATGTAGCTTTCCGTCTTTTTCAACTCTGTTCTCTATTGCCATGTTTCTTTAACTGTCTCACTTCATAATTCAATTCATTGCACTTTATCAGTCACTCACCGAAGGGGGCTTATTTCCAAAGAAGCACTCAATTATTATTTGAATTAGATGTACGGGTCCGCGTGCCTGTCTATGTGTGTTGTACATTTACATTTATTTACTTGGCAGACCCTTAAATCCCCTTTTTTTTTTAAACCCCCTAACCCACTGCATGCCCAGCCTGCCTGGAAAGGGGTCTCTCTTCAAATTGTCTTTCCCGAGATTTCTTCCATTTTTTTTTTGTGCCCTAACCCATAAAGGTGCCATCTTTGATCCTTGCTGCCTAGAAATCCTAGATTGGTTAAGTTTAATTGCTTTATCGATTATAATCAATGATTATAAATGTATTAGTTATTACTTCTTTTCAACATTTGTCACATATTCTGCTACATGTGCTGAACAAACAGGCCCTGGCCTAATGTTACTCAATTACAATGCAATACATCCATCCATTATTCAACCCGCTATATCATAACACAGGGTCATGGGTGCTGCACCCACCACATGACGAAACAGCTCGGGATCCTGGTTGGCGATCCAGTCCCACCCTCCGGAAATGACCCTCTATCTGCTGCAGCCAGGTGTTCCTTGGGTGTCCCCTTGGCCTGGTCCAGCCACAACAATGAGGATCCTGCGAGCCGGATCATCCTCGGGTAATCATGCCACATGGCCGTAGTGCTGTAACTGACGCTCCCTCACCATGCAGGTCATGTGCCTCATTTGGGACTCCGTGAGCAACACAAAGTCAAACAAGTGGTACCCAAGGATTCTCCGAAGAGACACAGGAGTGCAGTCTTCGTCTCAGGTCAGTGGAAAGCGTCCATGTTAGACCCCGTAAAAGCAATTTGCCTGAAGGCATCAGAGGGCACGTTATTGTTCTATGGAGTCCCACACATAACAAAAACAGGAGTGAAATGACTCACAAAAGGCTTTACTGGCCAGGCAAGACCTACACTGCGTGCCCAATGGGGCCATCCAAAAATCCAGCTTCACTGGTCTGCTTCAGGCCCAAAAGAGATGGAAGCCTCCAAATTCAACATAAATAAATACGTCCTACAAACATATCAAGAAGCCCCCAAAAGTAGAAGGGTAACTGTAAACCTCGCCTCGTGAAGAAAAAAGAATACAAGAAGAGCAAAAGAGGCAAAAAGGAGTTGCTGGAAAGGCAAACCTAAATGGGCAAAGTCCTACTGAACGTCCCGGCAATGACCAGGGGCCTCATGTATAAACGGTGCGTACGCACAGAAATGTTGCGTACGAACGTTTCCACGCTCAAATCGTGATGTATAAAACCTAAACTTGGCATAAAGCTACACACATTTCCACGGTACCTCATACCTTGGCGTATGCAATTTCTCCGCTCGGTTTTGCAGACTGGCGGCACCCAGTGTCAAAGCAGTGCTACTGTTCCTGTGTGGTTACCCTTTCTTTCTTAGACCCACATTCCTGACGCGGCTTTATAAATACACTGAAACTAACTGCATATTGTTTATTAGTGTAATGCATCTGATTGTAATTAACCTGCAGCAATATAATGGTCCAGGGAATAGCCATAGTATTCCAAATACCATAACTGCTTTAGCGTTGTTACTCTCACTGCATCTTCTTCTTCTTTCAGCTGCTCCCGTTAAGGGTTGCCACAGTGGATCATCTTTTTCCATATTACTCTCACTGCACCACTCGGAGTATTTATATCACTGTATCTGAGTAGGGAATCACAGCAGCAGCTGATCGGAAAGAGAATTATCGGTATACAGCATCAAGCAAATGCTTCAGAGCCTTTCCTGTACTGACCTCGCGTTTCAGAAACAGTTTCATCCCAAGAACTATAAACGCACTCAATCAGTCCATCAAGTGCTCCTTGTAGAACTGTTAGTACTTATAAGTACAATCACCTCACTGTAAACTTACACTACAGTTATAATATTGCACAACCTGCACAACTTTATAAAGCGCGTATGATGACAATATCATTTTTAAGATGAAATGCAGGAAAATATGTTGCTTATAGTATACAGATAAAACTTTAACTTCATTTAAATAATCTGTATTGTTAGTAATTAAACATGTGAGGACACGGTGCCGCAGCGTATAGCTAGTTCATGGATAGCTCCTGCCTTGCGCTGTATTCTTGCTCGTGCTGACGCGACACTGGATGGATAGACGGATAGAATAATTAATCACGTACTATGAAGATATTTCAATGTTCCTTAAACATTTTGAAGAATCGGCGTTCTAAGCTTATAGATGGCTTCACGTCTATTACATAGCTGATTGTGTGGCGATTGGGTATTTGGAGAAAGAAAAGTAAGGACAGGAATTGGAGGTTAGTACGTTTGAAAGAGACAGTACTTCTGTAATAAATTATTTCATCGAAGGTCGCGCATGGCGCAGCAAGCCTCTTGCGTGAGACATGAACAAGCACTGCGCCACCGTGTTCCCCTGTTTAATAACATGCTTTAACTCATATCATCATTAAAATGATATCACGTATACATCTCAGTATTTTAATTATTCAGAGAGCTGTAATATCACGAATGTAATGGATTATGTGTCCTGTCGGAGAAAGAGAAAGCCCATTTAAGAAGCACGTAGTGATTCACACATAGAGCACATAGTAGATCAAACACAGAACAAAGCATTTAATGTGCAACTTTAGTTCCGATGGGATTTGAGAAACTAGAAAAATAAACGATTTTAAGATAAAGTTTATGATGTTCTACTTTAATGACAAAATGAACTACGTGGTTAAAGTGAAATTTCGAGATTAAAGTTGACATTTTGTGCTTTTTTTCCACTGTGTGCCTATTTTTTTTGTCTGTACCCTAATAAGCTTTCATATGACACTCAGACGGTCAAAGCGTCAAAATTTTCTAAACTATTTAATCTAGACCAGGGTCTCAGGGGGTGCTAGAGCTTATGCCAAATAACATAGGGTGCAAGGCAGGAACAAACCTTGGCAGGCCACCAGCCTATTGTATTATCCATCCATCCATCCATTTTCCAACCCGCTGAATCCGAACACAGGGTCACGGGGGTCTGCTGGAGCCAATCCCAGCCAACACAGGGCACCAGGCAGGAACCAATCCTGGGCAGGGTGCCAACCCACCGCAGGACACACACAAACACACCCACACACCAAGCACACACTAGGGCCAATTTAGAATCGCCAATCCACCTAACCTGCATGTCTTTGGAATGTGGGAGGAAACCGGAGCGCCCGGAGGAAACCCACGCAGACACGGGGAGAACATGCAAACTCCACGCAGGGAGGACCTGGGAATCGAACCCAGGTCCCCAGATTTCCCAACTGCGAGGCAGCAGCGCTACCCACTGCGCCACCGTGCCGCCCTATTGTATTATTTTTATTATTATTATTATTATTATTTCATGTTATGTCATTTTCTAAAATGCTTAACTGAGACCAGGTTTGCAGAAGATGTTGGAGCCTATCACAGACAGCATAAGACATGAGGCAGGAACAAATCCTAGATTATTATTATTATTTTTATTATTATTATTATTATTATTATTATTATGTTGACATGTTATGTAATGTTGTAAACCACTTAATCTATACCAGGGTCTCAGGGGGTGCAACATAGGGTGCAAGGCAGGAACAAACCTTGACAGGCCACCAGCCTATTGCATTATTATTATTATTATTATTATTATTATTTCATGTTATGTCATTTTCTAAAATGCTTAACTGAGACCAGGTTTGCAGAGGATGTTGGAGCCTATCACAGACAGCATAAGACACAAGGCAGGAACAAATCCTAGACTATTATTATTATTATTATTATTATTATTATGTCATTTCCTAACCTGCTTATTCCAGACCTTGAAAGAGGTACCAGGGCACATTCACACAGTGTGTATTTAAAATGAGCAATTGACCCAACCTGCATGTCTTCAAGCCTAACCTGCTTAATCGAATTCTGGACCCAGTGGCACAGGCCTTGGCACCCAGCCTCAAAAGAGGTGCCAGGGCACACTCACACAGTGTGTATTTAAAATCACCAATTGGCCCAACATGCATGTCTTCTAGCTTAACCTACTTAATGGAATTCAGAACCCAATGGTATAGGCCTTGGCACTCAGCCTTGAAAGAGGTGCCTGGGCACACTCATACAGTGTGTATTTAAAATCACCAATTGACCCAACCTCATTGTCTTTTGACATATGGAAAGTAAATCAGAGCACCAATGATGGGAACCCACCCTGTCATGGAGAAGACATGCAAACTTCACATGAGGCCATTATTCACAGCCATCACCGTGGGGCTAACCACTGTGCCAGCAGGCAGCACCGTCACTCACTTGGCCCCTTGGTCTGCAATCAAACAGAAAAACTAATTTGCTGATAAAGCATAAATGAGTATGTGTAGAATAATGCTAAGATATTAAGACAGCTGCAACACTACGTCAGACTGACTGATAAATATGTCTGCAGAATTTCAAACACTGAATGCTGTGAACAAGGGACCTTCACAGACAGATTTGAGTAATAAGGAGAAAACGACAAAACACAAGCAGCTATAGTGAGGCTTTAGAATGAGAAGAAGACCATCTTGCGAGGATTTCAGTGGTGACTCCGGCTGATGCATGTCTTGTGAGTCACTCTCTGTCTCCCTTCCTCTATGTGCTTAACAATAACTGTGTTCTGTTGAAGTGATAAAACGTGAATAACCTTTATTTCTTTCTCCTAACTGTAGCCATTCAGGAACCAGTTTACTAGCACTTGCAGTTCTTTTCAGCACTTGATTCTTCCGACATCTGTCACTTTTTAGTCTTTCAATCACTTCTACCAAAGTCGCTTTTCAAAGTAAGTGCTGTTCAAACGCTTTACCGCGATGCACGGTGAAGGATTTTCTAGCTGTCCAGTTGCTTTATGCACTATGGCTTGGTCAGGACTTTAATAACTGTCATTTTTGTAATGCAGTTTTATCCTCTTTAATAAAAGGATAAGTGGCTGGGTGTCTGCCTGGGTGTCTGTCCCATTGCTATGTCTCATTTCAACAGATGGCGCATCGCAAGCAATAATAAATAATATAATCATATTAATAAATAAAGGGAATCGGTCCATGAATTGAGACTGTTAATTTAAGTGGATTTCAGCCAGAATACAGGAATCATTTTTAAAGGGTCAATTTTGCACAAGCATTAGGAAGTTTTTCTTTACACAGAGAACCACAGACACATAGAATAAGTGACCAAGTAGTTGCAAAACTCAGCTTGATGTTAATTTGGAAAAATTAAGTGGGCAGGACTGGTGAGCTTTGTTGGGCTAAATTGGCCTGTCCTCGTTCAGATTGTTCTAATGTTCTAAAATGCATTACATTTCTCTTTCTAACAGATGGCACATCACAAATAATCCCCCCATACCAAAGTTGCCATTTGTTGGAATGAAAAATGCAAGACAGTTTATTACTGCAAATATTTGTGATGAGCCATCTGCTGAATTGAAAAATGCGATGTATATGTCAAATTTTTTATGCCACTTGGGATGTTATTTGTAAAAGCAGTGGTCATGTTTGTGATGCAACATCTTGTTGGAATAACGAATGCAATGCATATGTCTCTGTTTTATGAAATGTGGTATGGGAATAGTAAAAGCAGTGTTAATGTTTGGAATGACAAATGCAAAGCATTTTATTACTACAAATGTTTCTGATGCACCATTTGTTGTGTTGGTGGGATTGTAAACGCGACTGAGAGAATAAACCTGAATAAAAAAAAAACAAAGCTAACCTTTACAAGTATCATACATTTACACTGGCCGTTACAAACTGAAATCAAATGTACATTTTTATTCTAAGATAGTAAGAATAAGAGCAGTTCACTTCTCAAAACGGACTCGTCCGGGGTCAGACCCATGAATTTTTGATTACCAGTCAACAGTTGATACCGTTGCGCCACCGAAGCGGTTGAAGCAAATGTGTGTCAATGTCGCACCCTATGCAGGTTGTTTTTCTGCAGTTATATTCTTGAATACAAGCGCATTTGTTCTGTTATGTTTGTATCTTTTGTGAAAGTGTTTATTTGATATCTGGACTTCAGGCTTCACACATTATACACTTCATGTCTACTTTTTGTCAATTATTATTAAAACATGAAAAACGTTTCTGTTTTAACAATGTGTTTACATAGATCGTTGTAGACACGGAACACACATTAAATGCATGTGTTCCAAATAACGATATAGTATTTATAAAAGGTGTCATTTTGCTTGACTTCTCACTCTATACAACTCTAAGCAACTGACACGCAGGTAAACAGACTTGAGCTGAGAAAACTGTGTGGCGGTGGGGGAGATGTGATAGTAGGCTGCTTGCTGCTTATCGACACATTTAAAAGATAAAAGACGCTGATGGAGAGGTGCGAAGCAATTTAAGGTGGGACGGATCTACGAGTTTTTTCGTAGGCTCTGGTAATTCTAGTGATAAGGGCTTTGCTCAATAGCCCAACGGAGTGGAATCACGTCTGGCCTTTACGGGATCTGAACTGGCAACCTTCCGATTGCCAGTGCAAATCCCTACCCTCAGAGCCAGCACTCTGCCTATTATACCAGCGTTCACATTAAAACTACTACATGGATAAATGTGTGTACATATCTGTTGTCATGCAGAAAATTAGGATGACTTTCAAGTACTTTTTGCATGCCATTGTAGTTAGAGACAGGGGATGATTAGAATGGCCAGAATGACTAGGCCACAGTGGGCCATTTAGCCTGGTTATGAAGGATGCCCAGGGATGTTTTATGACCTCAGAGTGTCAGGACCTCATTTGAAGGACAGTGCCATTTTTAACAGCAGAGTGTACCCATCACTGCACTGGGGCATTGGGATCCATGTTCAGACCACATGGTAAGCGCCCCCTGCAGACCTCACCAACACTTCAACCAACAGGAATCCAAGCTTTTCCTAGTTGGTCTCCCATCTGGCCTGACCAGATTTAGCTTCGGGTGGATGACCTCTTCTGAAGTGTAGGTGGCATGGCTGCTGAGAAAACAAAGACATGTGTGACCAGTTTTCATCCGATCGTCAGTTAACAGCATTTTCATGAACATCGATTGCTAAATCAAAAGCTGCCCTGAGACGTTCATCCTTGACATCACCAATTCCTTTCAGGAAGCTTTTTTAAGACTGTTTATCCAGACTTTCCTGTCAATCTTATTTTCTATTACTTATTATTGTTCTTTAATGAATATTATACTTTGTCTTTATATGCAGAGTGATTGAAGTAATAAAGTAGTTTTTTTTGAGCACCTGGAACAGCCAGAGGTTTATTAAGGCTGAGGGTTACTACTCTACCCGATAGTAGGGTAGGATTCCAACAGGAATCCAAGCTTTTCCTACTTGGTCTCCCATCCAAGTACTGGCCTGGCCTGACCAGGCTTAGCTTCAGGTGGATGGCCTCTTCTGAAGTGTAGGTGGCATGGCTGCTGGCTCTGTTTGGCACCTCAATGCTGCTGGGAGAGTCTCCGGCCATTCATGAAGTTCCTGACCATGACCTGTGGTTAATGAAAAGACTTCATGGCGCTAAACCATTACACATTGGGACGAGATCACAGTGCATAGACAGGTAATACAGGAATCCTCCAATGTACTGTAAAAGTCAGAATAAACTCTCCTCATAAGCAAATTAAATTTAAAAATAAAACAAAAAGTGCCTTGATGAAGTGTCTTCCTCGTGTACCATAAAGCGCCACCACCGCAAACAAAAGTGTGGCATTTCAAAGGTAAGACAAAGCCGGCTGATTAGAAAATGAATTTGGTTCAGATTGCTTCGTTTGCCGCAGACAAAGAAGTTCTTTAAAATGCTAATAGATGCCAGCAGTTATGCATTTCTGTTTGCAGTTTATAATGTTTTTGACAGCGCTGTCTGTAACCTGTTTCACCATTGTCAGGTCTCCATGCTTCATTATAAAAAGGAATACATTATAGAACTCGGGCGGAAATCAGGTAGGTGATTTGTTGGGAAGATAATTGGTTATTGTGTGCATCTTGAAATGATGATCACAAAGGTGACCTCTGATCTCCTTGATTAACAAGAGCTTCAATTTCCTTCAGCAAGTCTCCTGGCTACCATAAAGACATTCCAAACTACTGGATCAGCATAAATTTGATGCCCTTCAAATATACCATCCAGATGTGCGCCCAACATAATTGTCACATTTTACGCTGCCAAAAAAAAAAAAAGGCCACTAATGCAAAAAAAAACTTTCAAGGTACACTCAACTACTCCTTGGTGTTTTATATAAGGGGCTCTGGTCTGTAGGAGGTACAGCGCCATGCAAAATTATTCATCCTCCTCTGTGTTTGTCTGGTTCTGTCCCATTAGAATCTGGAACTAAAATGTCTTTTATGTAATGCACTTAACATTATAGTCCAAATTGTTGAAGTGGAGCAAAAATAAAATACATTGTGTATAAATATATATATATATATATATATATATATATATATACGAGGGAAGTTCAAAAAGTTTCCACACTTTTAAATTTTCGTTGGAAACGGTGAAGGCAGGAGGAGTAGTAATCGGTCGTGTCTGAGAGTGTCATGTGACTAGTTCTGTCTGGCAAGCCGGCTGCCCTTGCAGTTTAGTATAAGAGTTGTCACCCTGTGGTGAAGAAGATGGCTGCGAAACTTGCACCAAAAAGGAACATCGTTCTGTCCTATGCTTTTTGTGGACAGAAGGTGTGCCAGGAGCACAGATTCATCTCCGCATGTGTGCTCAGTATGGGGATAAAGTTCTCTCTCGTAGAGTCGTCTATGAGTGGATTGAAAGGTTTGAAAATGGCCGTATTAATGTGACGGATGCAGAGGGCTCCGGACGTCCAGCTACAGCCATGTGATGAGGATGATGTGAAAGAAGCGGTGCATCAATGGCTATGTGCTCAGCCAAAAACATTAAAAGTTGGTATGACGCTGAGAAAATTGCATCACAAACGGAGGTGACTATGTAGAAAAGTGATGTCATTTGTTTTTGAAATTCTTAATAAATAGAGTTAAAAAAAGTGCGGAAACTTTTTGAAGTCCCTCGTGTTTATATAAATATATATATATGTATATGTATATATATATATATATATATGTATATATATATGTACATATATATGTATATATATATATATATATATATATATATATATATATATATATATATATATATGTACATATATATGTATATATATATATGTACATATATATATATATATATATATATATATATATATATATATATATATATATATCCATCTATCCATCCATTTTTCCAACCCGCTGAATCCGAACACAGGGTCACGGGGGTCTGCTGGAGCCAATCTCAGCCAACACAGGGCACAAGGCAGGAACCAATCCTGGGCAGGGTGCCAACCCACCGCAGTATATATATATATATATATATATATATATATATATATATATATATATAAAATGTATTTTATTTGATTATATATACATATATATATATATATATATATATATATATATATATATATATATATATATATATATATATATAATTATATTTATGTTTATATTTATATATTTATTTTATTTTCGACTATAGTGTTAAGTGTATTACATATATATATATATATATATATATATATAGATAGATAGATAGATAGATAGATAGATAGATAGATAGATAGATAGATAGATAGATAGATAGATAGATAGATAGATAGATAGATAGATAGATAGATATAGAATTTTATATATATACTCAAGTTAATGAAAATCGTGCAACTCATTCTCCAAAAACAATTCTGTTCATGAATCAAATTAAAACAACTTGTGGGACTCATTCTCGGGTAAAGATTCATTCATGAATCAAGTACTAGGAGTAGGCAGTGGGTGTCTGGGTGTGCGGCTGAAGAACATCTTGATAGGCAGTTTCTGGCGCTGTCTTTTCATATGTGTGAGGAGGCTTTTGTAGGGTATTGCCATCTTTGATCATATCCAAGTGTTTCACCTTCTCCTGGATGGTAAGCGTCTTCCTCCGGCGCTTAGTTTTATTGTCAGAAGGCTTAGAAAAAGCAGCACATTTAGGAGCCATCGTGGGGCTTAGATAAAAGTTCTCAGAAAGCGCATGCGTAGTGACGTAAGCGTGTATGAGAAAAAATCGTGACAGAGTGAAGCCGCGAAAGTCGAAGCGTGATATAGAGAGGGATCACTGTAGTGTACTTGTACGATAAATAAGAGAATCATCAGTGACAGAGTTTTAATTAGGCGATACTGTTGTAGTTTGAAGTTAAGAAGAATCTTAAGAGAAACAAGTCGATACTCGTGGTTCAGGCAGTTCTTGAGCACGCACTTTAAACTTCTACCAGCGTCCACAAACACAAGGTGATGTCATCATGTAGGCCAGGCATGCACTTTAGAGCGTCCATTGAGCTCCACTGAATCTATTTGTTCATGCTGGCGAATCGATTCATACGATTCACTGAAAAGAGTTGTTAAAAAAGAATGAATCGCTTGTGAGTTGCCCATCACTACTGTTCTGCCACCCTGCTCACCCATGAGAATTTTATTCTGAAGTCCACTTAGTATTATTCAGGGTCAAAGAGAGAAGAGCTTATCATGGAAATCACAAGGCAGGAGCCAAACCAGGGATGCCCTGTTTATGGACATGGGGCCAATTTTGACCCGCTAATTCATGTAACCTGCCTATCTTTGGGGTTATGGAAGGGACCCCCTGGCGGGCTTGGAAAGAACATGTAACTGCCACACAGACAGTGACCGGGCATGGTATTCATACCCAGAATGCTGGATCCGTGAGGCAGCAGTGTATCCCACTACCACTCGGGGAAAATTGTATTACACTTATAATGTGTTGTTTCAGAGAACAATTCCCTGTATTGAATTTTAGCATACATAAAAATCCCAAGCAGCACCTTTGTGTTTTTAATATATGCAGAAAAAGGAATGTAATATCTGCAAGATAAATGACAAATGCTTCACTTAGGTGATTTTACAAACCTTTATAGTACAGTCTGTATTATTAATTGCATTCAAACAGAAAAAGTACACAACACGCATCTGTATAAGTAGTATGAGTGCAGAAATAATTAAACGTTCAATGGGAAAATAATTAGGTTCAGCTGCACTAAGCCATGAAGGAAAAACAGTTAGATTTGAGTAAGATGTGAAAACATATTAAAACTTAATAACTCATTTAACAATGTCGTCCACGTGGAAGTGAGCTGGGGGTACTGAACAGAAATCTCACCTCGTTCATTAATGGAGTTTACTATGCCGGAATGGAGCAGATGATATACGCTTGTATCTGCCGTAGATGAAGGGATACCGGCTTGGCGGCTCTGTGATTAGTGCTGCACCCCACAAATGCGACGTCCTGGATTCTTACCGTTTGTGTGGAGTGTGAAAGAAAAAATAGACTCGGTGTCACGTAGGCATTTAGGATAAAGTGTTTTGATATGCTATCCATATGAAAATATGGCATTCAGCGTAAAGAAATAGCATAAAGGGTTAAACCTGTTTAGGCCGATCAGGAAACCAGTTGACGGTCAAGTGAACAACAAGACAAAGATATAATACACAAAATATACTGAAAGATGACTAAGAAATGAGAATTTGTTACGAGAGTATTTTAGCATGATAGTCAGTAATAGATAGATAGATAGATAGATAGATAGATAGATAGATAGATAGATAGATAGATAGATAGATAGATAGATAGATAGATAGATAGATAGATAGATAGATAGATAGATACTTTATTAATCCCAATGGTTAATTCACATTTTCCAGCAGCAGCATACTGATACAATAAATAATATTAATATTAAATTAAAGAATGATAATAATGCAGGTGAAAAAAGACAATAACTTTGTATATGTTAAATTATCTATCTATCTATCTATCTATCTATCTATCTATCTATCTATCTATCTATCTATCTATCTATCTATCTATCTATCTATCTATCTATCTATCTATCTATTACTTACTATCATGTTAAAATACTCTCATGACAAATTCCTTCTTATTAAACAGTTTGTCCAGAGCAAACGGTCTGACTGAAACACGCCGGGATTTCACGGCGCCTGAACATGTACATCGCGAGTCAGGTCGCCTCGGCTGTGAATGAAAAGACTGCTCAGGAATGCTCCGTCCTTCTCATGGCTACTGAAAATAGAAGTACTAACAACACTTTTCGCAAATAAATAAACATTCCTCCAAGCAAAGAGGGAATACCATTAACGTAACGGTGAGTTTTGTCGCCATTAACAGAGCATTATCGCCCCTCTACCCCTGGATGTCGACTTTGAAGAGTCGCATAGTTTGGGGGAGGAACGATTTCCTCAATCTGTCAGTGGAGCAGGACAGTGACAGCAGTCTGTCGCTGAAGCTGCTCTTCTGTCTGGAGATGATACTATTTAGTGGATGCAGTGGATTCTCCATAATTGATAGGAGCCTGCTGAGCGCCCTTCGCTCTGCCACAGATGTTAAACTGCCCAGCTCCATGCCAACAATAGAGCTTGCCTTCCTCACCAGTTTGTCCAGGCGTGAGGCGTCTTTCCTCTTAATGCTGCCTCCCTAGCACACCACCGCGTAGAAGAGGGCGCTCGCCACAACTGTCTGATAGAACATCTGCAGCATCTTATTGCAGATGTTGAAGGACGCCGGCCTTCTAAGGAAGTATAGTCGGCTCTGTCCTTTCTTGCACAGATCATTAGTATTGGCAGTCCAGTCTAATTTATCATCCAGATGCACTCCCAGGTATTTATAGGTCTGCACCATCTGCACACAGTCACCTTTGATGATCACGGGGTCCATGAGGGGTCTGGGCCTCCTAAAACACACCACCAGCTCCTTGGTTTTGCTGGTGTTCAGTTGTAGGTGGTTTGAGTTGTACCATTTAACAAAGTCATTGATTAGGTCCCTGTACTCATCCTCCAGCCCATTCCTGATGCAGCCCACGATAGCAGTGTCATCAGCGAACGTTTGCACTTGGCAGGACTCCGAGTTGTATTGGAAGTCCGATGTATATAGGCTGAACAGGACCAGAGAAAGTACAGTCCCTTGTGGCGCTCCTGTGTTGCTGACCACAATGTCAGACGTGCAGTTCCCAAGACGCACATACTGAGGTCTGTCTTTAAGATAGTCGACGATCCATGCCACCAGGTATGAATCTAATCCCATCTCTGTCAGCTTGTCCCTAAGGAGCAGAGGTTGGATTGTGTTGAAGGCGCTAGAGAAGTCTAGAAACATAATTCTTACTGCACCACTGCCTCTGTCCAAGTGAGAGAGGGATCGGTGTAGCATATAGATGATGGCATCCTCCGCTCCCACCTTCTCCTGATATGCAAACTGCAGAGGGTCAAGGGTCAATACTTATCTGATAGCAGTGGAGAACCAGCACAGCACAGCAGAGCCGGTAGGACAGGCGGGTGTTGTAGCGTAGATGAGTGGCGATAGCAAAGCAGCAGAAAGCATAGCAGGAGGAGGTAGCAGGATTTAGAAGTTCCAGCGTAGAGCCATAAACAGTAACGCTGGGTATTACAGGCGTGATCATCCCGGAGCCACCGGCCAGGTGGGTATGAACATCAGATCAGATCTTAGTCGAACAGTACTGTAAAATGAATTGGGAGCAGATCAGAATAGCAGATATAATCAAGGAGACAAACTAGATCGCGAGGTATAAAGAAATGTTCGTAGGTCTCGTGCCGTGATCCACAGGTTCAGTTGTTCCCAATCAAAGTAGAATCCATAAAATCTGTAAATATTAACCAAATCCATACAATTCGAGTCAGCTGCATCCACGAACTATACGTACAATAAAGGAAATAAAACAAGCGTAAGAAAGTGTAGAATTAAAGCGAGTTTTGCGAAAAGTGTTGTTAGCAGGGAGGAGCGGCAACAACAGCATGCGTGCGCCAGCGTCATCTCCCAGCCATAATGTTAGACTCATTGACTCCGAAATCTAATCCCTGTGTGTACATGAGTTACAAAATGTAAACAAAGACAAGATGGCATCGACATCTCTCGAGGGAGCGAAGCGAGTGCAGAAAACAAAATACTCAGAAGACAATGTCTTACGCATTATCGCAGAGTCGGACTGTGATTTTTCGGAATCTGATTTTGTTGAGAGTGATCAGTAGATCGAGCTGGAGAGTAAGGAACGGGCATCAGCTGATCGGACCCCAGCCAATTCCGTCCGTCGCATTCGTCCAGGTTCACCTGGGAGGAATACCCAGACATCAATACATGGGAGCCAACCTGGCTACTGAACTTCACAAGACGGTACGGCTTGCTATTGGACACGACAGATTATCAGCCGCTGGACTACATCAGGCTGTTCTTTCCTGAGTCTGCCTTTCTGCTACTGTCGGGCGAGACAAACAGGCATGCTGAGTAATTTTTTGAATCGCGGGGTGCGCTTGCACTGCATTCTCGTTTTTCAAACTAGAAACCCACAACAAAAGACGAGCTAAAGGACTTTGTGGCCTTATCATACTCTGCAGAACTTTTCATTGTAACATGTATGCGATACGTATGTGGAATCGCAGAGAATGCAGGCTCATACAACATGCAAGACAGTAACATTTGTCAAAATTAATATTTTTTTTGTTGATTTGTTTTGTGTTCTTTTTAAAAATATTCAGCCCTGGGAGAAAAGAAACAACAAAAAAATTACCCCTAAAAGAGTTAAGATGTTGATTTCTATCACAGGAGTTCCCTCTGTCTCAGTGTGGCTTTCTCGTCACAAACTCCAGCTACGTTACTTGCAGAACACGTCAACTGCATCAAACTGGATCTCACGGCCTCGAAGATTTCAGGTTAAATGACTTGCAATGGAACGGGATGACAAATTACAGTAATCCCTCGCTATATCGCGCTTCAACTTTCGCGGCTTCACTCTATCGTGGATTTTATATATAAGCATATTTAAATATATATCGCGGATTTTTTGCTGGTTCGCGGATTTCTGAGGACAATGGGTCTTTTATTTTCTGGTACATGCTTCCTCAGTTGGTTTGCCCAGTTGATTTCATACAAGGGACGCTATTGGCAGATGGCTGAGAAGCTACCCAACCAGAGCATGTATTACATATTAAATAAAACTCCTCAAATATATTGTGAGCACGGGGGCTGTTTGCACCCCTGGAGGATACAGCCGCTGCTCAAAAAACGCTGAAAGATTACCTTCACATTGCTGCCATCCTTGCTGGGCTTACATGTGGCTGCTTTGTCAAGCGACATGCTTCCTGCACGGTGCTTCGCATACTTAAAAGATCAAACAGCACGTATTGATTTTTGATTTACTTTTCTCTCTCTCTCTTGCTCTGACATTCTCTGCTCCTGACGGAGGGGGTGTGAGCAGGGGGGCTGTTCGCACCCCTAGAGGATACGGACGCTCGTCTAAAAAATGCTGAAAGATTATCTTCACATTGCTCCCTTCCGGCTTTGTCAAGCGACATGCTTCCCGCACGGTGCTTCACATACTTCAAAGCTTGAACGGCACGTATTGATTTCTGATTGTTTGTTTTTCTTTGTCTCGCTCACTCTCTCTGACATTCTCTGCTCCTGACGGAGGGCGTGTGAGCAGAGGGGCTGTTCGCACACTGGTCTAGAGGATACGGACGCTCCTCTAAAAAATGCTGAAAGACTACCTTCACATTGCTCTCTTCCTTGCAGCTGGTTTGTCCGGCGGTGCTTCTCATACTTAAAAGCCAAACAGCCCTATTGATTTTTGATTGTTTGCTTTTTTCTCTCTCTCTCTCTGACATTCTCTGCTCCTGACGCACACTCCTTTGAAGAGGAAGATATGTTTGCATTCTTTTAATTGTGAGACGGAACTGTCATCTCTGTCTTGTCATGGAGCACAGTTTAAACTTTTGAAAAAGAGATAAATGTTTGTTTGCAGTGTTTGAATAAAGTTCCTGTCTCTACAACCTCCTGTGTTTCTATGCAAATCTGTGACCTAAGCATGACAATATAAAAATAACCATATAAACATATGGTTTCTACTTTGCGGATTTTCACCTTTCGCGGGGGGGTCTGGAACGCAACCCCCGCGATCGAGGAGGGATTACTGTATATGACTTTTCGACACAATTTCAAATTTCCTATTCTGTCATTTCAAGTTATTTCCCCATCAAGTGGTCATAAATAATGCGATACAATTTATTTTTGATATGCCGCTGTTCACTGAGTGTAAGCACAGAGGAACAATTCTCAGTTAAAATACATGTAGAGATTATACTAATCACTAAATACAGAACTGGCACACATATAAATGCAGATTTGTTAAAACACAGAGAACAAGCTAGAAACTGATTAGACAAAAATGGAAACCAATGATATCTGCCAATTAATTAAGTGATGAAATACGGCCAGTTGACAATGGAGAAGATATCCATCCATCCATCTACATCCTATAGATGCTAGCTATATCCTAACTACAGGGTCACGGGGGTCTGCTGGAGCCAATCCCAGCCAACACAGGGCTCAAGGCAGGAAACATGCCCACCGCAGGGCACACACACACACACACCAAGCACACACTAGGGACATTTTAGAATTGCCAATGCACCTAACCTGCATGTCTTTGGACTGTGGGAGGAAACCGTAGTACCCGGATGAAACCCATGCAGACACGGGGAGAACATGCAAACTCCACGCAGGGAGGACCCAGGAAGCGAACCTAGGTCTCCAAACTGCGAGGCAGCAGCACTACCCACTGCGCCAGCGTGCCGCCCAAAATGGAGAAGATAAAGTTTGTAAAAAGGTCAAAAACAAAAGTCACAGTTCTGGAAATTTCAACCAAATGGCTGCCCACCCGCTCCTGGGTTTTCTAGATTGGAGTCTATGCTGGCCGTCAGTCTGATGAGAAAATCTTTCCATCCAATGATTCCAACGCTCCTTTATCCAACATGACATTTCCATATGCAGGAGGGTAGCACCACCAAGTGTCACACCCAGATACCTGGAAGAGAAACAGAATAGAGAAGGGTTAGTAATGGTTTATAATTATTATATAACCTTTATTTCTGTACAAATGACTAACAAATGCAATATGCACAGCTGCTTGGCAGCTCTAGTCAGGGTATGCCAGACTAAAGCAGCAAGTCTTCAGCCTGAGACTGAAAGAGCATCTCTTATATTAGCTGGCAGATCACTCCAGAACTTTGGGGCCCTGTAACTAAAACCTCAACCTCCCACTGTTATTTTATTAGTCCTTGGAATCTTAAGTAGGCTGGCATCTTAAGATCTCAATGTGCGCTCTGGTTCGTATGTAGGTAAAAGTAGTAAGTAAACGGGAGCAACCTCCAAAGAAGAAGAACACCCATTTCTTTTCTTTACATGATTACATTTACGTGTATTTGTTTAGTAGACACTTTTACATTTACATTTATATTTGTTTACTTGGCAGACACGATTGTCCAAAGCGACTTACAAAAGGGGTAAGTGTAACTGAGTAACATTAGGTTAGGGTCTGTTTGTTCAGCAAGTGCAGTAGGACGGGTAATAAAAGTTGATTGTCGCAAGTGAAACGATGTAATAACTAATAATTTACAATCATAGGTTACAATCAATAAAGCAATTAAACTTAATCTAACAACAAATTAACCAACAACATAACATATCACAGAGCAAAGTTTTTTCCAATCAGTCAGACAGATATTCACAGAACAGATGGGGTTTCAGTTCCTTCTTGAATGCAATGAGGCAATCAGCAATATGGATGCAGGTGGGTACCTCATTCCACCCACTAGCACCTACACAGGAAAAGAGTCTGGATTGAGACTCGATACCACGTAGAGGTGGCACCTCACCAGTGTCTCCATATATATGCAGGTGCTGACCCACTGACCACTCTGTAGGCAAGCATCAGGGATTTGAACTTAATGTGTCCTGCTACAGGGAGCCAATGTAGCGACCTGACAAGAGGAGTGACGTGTGCCCGTCTCAGCTGGTTAAATAGATGACCGTCTACTGCATTCTGGACCATTCTACAGCGGCTTAAAGCAAATTGCCAGATGCGAGTTGCAGTAGTCCAGATGCGACAACTTTTATCTAACACGACTTACAAAAGAGGTCAACATAATCGAGTAACATCAGTCTGGGGACTGTCTGGGAACAAGTGTGACATCCCAAGTGTAAAAAATTAGCCAGCTCTTTTAATCTTTTCTCATAACTCATCCCATGTAGCCCTGGAATCAGCCTAGTTGCTCTTCTCTGGACCCCCTCTAGTGCTGTTATGTCCTTTTTGTAGCCTGGAGACCAAAACTGCACCCAGGACTCCAGATGAGGCCTCACCAGTGTGTTATAAAGCTTGAGCAGAACCTCCTGTGACTTGTACTGTACACGTCAAGGCGCTATATAACCTGACATTCTGTTAGCCTTCTTAATGGCTTCTCAACACTGTCTGGAAGTTGATAGTGTCAAGTCCATCACGACTCCTAAATCCTTCTCATAAGGTGAACTTTTAGGGTATCAGACCTCCGACTGTAGCGGTCAGGGGCCGCTAAGATTCACACCGTCAAGGATGACGGTGATTTATTTATTTTAATAGAAGAGATCCCAGGAACGTCCTCAGCCTTGGAATGACCCACACACACTCACAACAGAGACCAATAAAGCACACTGGGAAAGGCAAACAATTAAGAATATAATGAAACATAATAAACTAAATGAAAACAGTAGTACCACCCCTGACCCCTTCGGCGATATTACATTTAACATATATACACAAACACCACACATCAAAGTCCATGTAAACCCAACTGGATGAAATGAGAGGTGATGCAGTTAAGTCCAGCAATCTGTATGCTGAAAGGGTGAAAGAAAAACACAGTCCTACCGGTAGTTACTGAAAGTATGAAAACGGATGGATGGATGGTTCAGGAGCGCTCCACTCTTCCGGAAATCCAATGAATCCAAACGTAGTCCTCAGTGCACAGGTAGACAGATGATCCAGACCCCAGCAAACAAATACAGTCCAGGACACAATGATTAATTAAAGTTCCAACAACAACAGCAGCAGCAGGCAGCACGACAGATAAACGCAACACACAACGCACCAAACAAAACAAACTTTTCTCCTTTTGCCCTCTGCCCTCCTTTTAACTACCTTTGACCACCTTTGACCCCAGCAGCCCCTGAAAGGACTGCTGGGAGATGCAGTTCTTGTTTAGTAGCACCGCTACACCACTGTGTATTCAAACCTCACATTTCTACTTCATACACGTAATACTTTAGATTTACTGACATTAAATTTCATCTGCCCAAGCCTGTCTGCTGTCCAAGTCTCTCTGTGATGACTCAACAGATTGTTGATTATCTGCCAATCCTCCTATCTTGGTATCATCTGCAAACTCAAACAGCTTGTTACTTATATTCCTATCCAAATCATTTCCATATATTAAAAATAGCAGAGTCCCCAGCACTATGACCCCTGCTGGTCACCAATCTTAACGTCGCCCAATTCTGATGAGGTTTCTTGCGCCATCACCTCTGCTTCCTGTGTCTGAACCAATTCTGCACCCATCTATACACCACACCATAAACTCCCATTTAAAGTCACCGTCACAATCTACTGGACTAATTCCCTTCATCATTTTAAACACTTCAGTCAGGTCTCCTCTTCATCTCCTTAAGGCTCAGCTCTTTTAATCTTTCCTTATAACTCATCCCCTGTAGCCCTGAATCAGCCCTGTCGCTCTTCTCTGGACCTTTTTCTAGTGCTGTTATGTCCTTTTTGTAGCCTGGAGACCCAAACTGCACACAAGACTCCAGATGAGGCCTCACCAGTGTGCTATAAACCTCCTGTGACTTGTACTCCACACATCAAGGCGCTATATAACCTGCCATTCTGTTTGCCTTCTTAATGGCTTCTGAATAAAGTCCAACAGTTGATAGAGTCGAGACCACTAGCGGTTTTAAGCCGCTTCACAGTACTGAAACCGCATTACTGAAGGTTTTTAATGACATCCTTTTGGCAACAGACTCAGGGGATTATGTGATTTTAGTTCTGCTCAATTTAACAGCTGCTTTTGATACTGCAGTAATCCCTCGCTACTTCGCGGTTCACTTTTCGCGGATTCACAACTTCACGGGTTTTTAAATACAAGTGATTGCCCGCCTATCGCGGAAGTTATGTTCCAGACCCATCAGCAACAGGAGAAAATCCGCGATATAGAAAGACCATATAAATAAACATTTTTATAATTTAAGCCTTAAAATACCCATCCCACATGCTTTAAACACATGTAAACTTATAAAACACACTTTGTTGACACATATGATATGTAGATGTCGGGCTAAGGATATGAGTAACATCTCACTATTATAAAACATTTTAACTTCACGCAAGACAAGACAGTGAGACAGGAAAATTGGTGATGTACAGGCTTTTAAATTATTGACACGCAGAGCGACAAGCAGCACACAGTCCACTTCTCCTTAGCGTTCATTCAGCTCCCCACCCCCTTGACAATGCGAAGTGGCAGGCGCTACTGCGCCTCCGGGGAGGGGGGTTTGAGCGAACGTGTGTTCAGCCCTCACACCCCCACACACACACACTCCTCCTCCTCTTTCCGAACGCGCAGAGCGACAAGCAGGCATTTTGGCAGAAGCAGCACAAAGTCCATTTCTGCTCTGCTCAGAGTTCATCTGCCCCCCTTCACAAAGCGAGTGCAGACACATTGACGTCTGATCGCTGCGTGCAGTGTGCAGTGTTGGTCTGCGGTGTTTAAGAATGTAGAAAGTGTTTAAGAGCATAGGAAGTGTTTATAAGAGCATGGGAAAGGTTAACAAGAGAGTGAGAAAGGTTTATAAGAGTGTGGGAAGGGTTTATAAAGCCTTAAAATATGTATAAATAATAAAATAAATATAGGTCGCTACTTCGCGGATTTTCACCTATCGCGGGGGGCTCTGGAACGTAACCCCCGCGATAGGTGAGGGATTACTGTATAGATCATAGTATTTTATTATCTCGTCTGGAGCATTGTGTGGGCATTCGTGGTACTGCCGTGGCGTGGTTTAAATCGTACTTGACTCAAAGAACTTTTTCAGTGAGGCTAGATGAATTTAGATCCTCTTCTGCTTCACTATCATGTGGGGTTCCGCAAGGCTCCATACTTGGTCCTCTGCTATTTTCTTTGTATCTCCTGCCTCTTGGCTCTATTCTTAGAAAGCATAAAATTGCTTTCCATTGTTATGCAGACGATATTCAGGTTTATGTACCCCTCAAACGCAAGGATGCTTACTCCATACAAACTTTGGTTATGTGCCTAGAAGAGGTGAAAGCTTGTATGGCAGTGAACTCCTTAAATTTTAATGAAAATAAGACAGAGGTTATAGTTTTTGGTCCTGGGGGCACCAGTGGGTCTATTTCTACTTCTGCTCCTGTGGATTTGGGTCCCCTAGCACAATATGATACACCTGTTATTACAAATTTGGGTTTTAGGATAGATGAGGATTTTAGACTGGACGGTCAGATCAGCGCGGTGGTGAAATCTGTTTTTTTTCAGCTAAGACGTTTGGCGAAGATAAAAAACATTCTTTCCAAAGATCAATTTACAACAATAATCCATGCCTTTATTACAACCCGATTGGACTTTTGTAATTCGTTGTATGTTGGTGTTAGCCAGTCCACCCTGTCTCGGCTCCAGCTGGTGCAAAATGCTGCTGCACGCGTTTTAACTGGCATGCGAAAGAATGAGCACATTACCCCTGTATTATCCTCACTGCACTGGCTGCCTGTTCAGCTTAGAGTTCATTTTAAGATTCTTTTATTTGTTACTAGCAAAATACCCGCGCTTTGCAGCGGAGAAGTAGTGTGTTAAAGAGGTTATGTAAACATATATATACATAAACATATATATTTATATATACATATCTACATATACACATATCTACATATATACATATACATCCACATATACATATACATATATCAACATATATATACACATACATATACACACACATACACATATATATATATACACATATACATATATATATATATATATATATATATATATACATACACACATACAGACACATATATATACATATTTACATATCTACATATATATACACATATATACATATCTACATACATACACATATACATATATATATATATATATATATATATATATATATATATATATATATATATACACACACACACATACAGACACATATATATACATATTTACATATCTACATATATATACACATATATACATATCTACATACATACACATATATCTCTATCTATCTATCTATCGTCAGTTCAGCACTCCGGTTGGAATATGACCAAGCCGTGCAAGCTTACTGTTAAGAATGCAACGTATAGTTGTACAGGAGAAAAGCAATCTTGCCTGAAATCAATGGCAACCTTTTGTAGGTCTATGAACTTAATTTAAACTTTAGGTTTACACGGTGCTCTGTTTCCATAGTACCTGCACTCATGAATATATCTGTATGTGTCAGTCGCTGAAATCCCCCCCGCGCTTGGCACCGGCGAAGTACTGCTTTTAAATTTTTAATAAGAAGAAAAGAAAACCTTTTAAAATTGAGGTAAAATATACCACTAACAATTTGTTAAGGATCTGTTTTTTTGTGTAGCTGCCTTCACTCAAGTGATCACTTTGAGCTTTAAGCCTGAGAAATCACCCCGTAAATGCACACGTTTAATTGCACATCTGTTAGTATGTATGCTTACACAGTATTAAAAGACACTCAACAATTACACAGTATTAAAAGACACTCAACAATTAACGTCATTTACCTTCGTTCCCGCGTTTGACTCGTGCTGTAAATCTCTTCCTTGTTTTCACTTCACGTGATTACGTAGGAGGCATAATACGTGATGATGAGATACGTGACTCCGCCTCCTCCATTAGAGTATATGGACAAAAAACAGGTTCCAGTTATGACCATTACACGTAGAATTTCGAAATGAAACCTACCTAACTTTTGTAAGTAAGCTGTAAGGAATGAGCCTGCCAAATTTCAGCCTTCTACCTACACGGGAAGTTGGACAATTAGTGATGAGTGAGTCAGTCAGTCACTGAGTCAGTCAGTCAGTGAGGGCTTTGCCTTTTATTAGTATAGATTAAGTCCTTAAATGGGCTTGCTCCGCCCTACCTCGCTGAGCTGCTGCATATGCACTCTTCTTCCCGCTCACTCAGATCAGCTGGTCAGCTGCTTCTGGATGTGCCTAGGACTCAGCGAAAGCTCAGGGGAGATAGGGCTTTTTCCGTTGTGGCTCCAAGGCTCTGGAATTCACTGCCTATCCACATTAGACAGGCCTCCTCACTGCCCATTTTTAAGTCTTCTCTTAAGACTTACCTTTTTGGTTTGGGGTTTGATCCTGCGTGAGCAGTTGATTTCACTCTGTTTAGTTGTGTTTACTATGTTTTAATTAGTTTCATTTACTGTATTTTATTTACTTGTTTATTATTTTGTTTTTGTTTAAAATTTATTTTAGCCTATGTTCAGCACTTTGGTCAGCAGCTGTTGTATGTAAAGTGCTTTATAAATAAAGTTGACTTGACTTGACTCCTCATAAGGTGGACTTTCGATTTTCAGACCTCCCATTGTGTAATTTTTATTTCCTACATAGTAGGGTGATGTACCATCTTAACCATTATGGATGCAAGAAGAAGGGGCCTGAGCTGCCCTGAAAGCTTGCCTATGGTAATCTGTTCAGTTAACCATTATAAGGTGTCATTTTTTTGCTTCACTCCTCAATATTTCCTACATTCAATACTTTACCTTCACAAACTTGCCAGCATGGCTGACCTTATACACTCATCATAGATTCTGGTCTCTTGGTTTACCAAGCGCTCCCTACTGGTCACAGTGTATTTTTTTTGTAATTATCTCATTTTTCTTTACATGCACTACAGTCAGTAAAAAAGCAAGGACATCTCGCTGCAGACCTTCGTGCCTTAAAATACACAGTCAATCATGAAAAAAGTGCTTATTTCAAGGACCAGAATATGCATGCCTGCACAGTTTTAATGTTTTAGCTCATATGTCATGGCCTGTTAGCACATATACCCCCATTAATGTTTCCAATTTTCTGAGCTGATCAAACCATCAGGAGAGGATGTGGAATTTATAACACAGATTGCATGGGCAGGTTGAATCTGCAGCACAAAATTACATTTCCAATCAGTCATAATTTGAGACAGAGAATACCACCAAATATATGGGAACACTAAGCAGAAAAAAAAATCCCCGAATGTAATTGGCTGCAAATGGATTCTTGACTTCCAAAAATACATTTTTGTTTTTGCTGCGGATTACAATCTTTAACGGCTAAAGTCAAATAAATAAGCCCCTGGGCTTTGTTAGGTATATGTAAAAAAAAAAAAGTCATTGCATTTTCAATTCTTTACAAAGGCAACCATTTTTTGATGCATGTTTGTATATTATTGAATCAATTTATTTTATGCTCCGCTTATGTTAATTCAGAGCACTGTAGTAGATGGCAAATAAAATTTACATGAATTACCATTCTGCAGCAATGATTGTTTACTGCCTTCTATTCTAATTATGTAATTGTATCTTGATAGAGTGCAAAGGTTTTTTGTCCATTAGAATTTCAAATTGTTCGGGCTACAGTTTTCTCTTGTGTTTCATTGACCTTTGAATGATAAATTTCACTGGCGACACAAATGAGATCCAAAATTTGAAAAATGAGATACAACATTTAGAAAAGGTAATGAACGCCAACCACTTTTAGGAAAATGTATGCATGTGCGTAGATGTAGCGGGACGAACGACAGGCACGCGTGTCTTAGGTAATGTTAATGAATGACAGAAGTTCCCTTGTTTATGATAAAAAGAGGAATTTGATTTATTTAGACTCTTAAGTCAAAAGTAAACTCAAGTGAAAAGGTATTTGCAGGGCCGGTGCTTTAAATAATGCCGCCTGAGGCGAGGCACGTTATCCTTACTAAGCAAGAAACGATACACTTAATCTGCTGTCAAATGAATAGACAAAAGCCAGAGAAAAAGGTTTGGGGCAGCCTCCCCATATTCTTGAAACCCAGCTGCAAAATAGTAAATTGGTTGCACAATTGCTTACGGATTCGAGTCCAGAACAGAACCAATTTTGAGGAGGTAAAGATGGCGGTTTTATGGAAAGGCAGAAGAATTAATATCATCAGGGTCCGGGCCGGAAGTGATGTTATCGAGGTCAGGCGGAATTTCCCGTAACTTGATGAAAGAGATAAAGGATTAGTGCACTCCGCCCTCCACTGGTCTGGAGTGGAATTACCCTGAGACAAAATCTTTTATTCTGCTGGAATCCGGGCACTTCCAGGCAGGTGGCACAAGTGCATTGAGAAGGGTGGAGACTCCATTGAGAAATGACATGATCGGTTTTGTGAACGTTCGTTCCATTTTCTGATAGATCACATTTTCTAAATTTAGCATGACTTCCCTTCGTATATACTGTATACATATACAGTATATATATTTTATATATATATATATATATATATATATATATATATATAGTGATAAAGGCGCTATATTGGCGCCCGACCCGACACAGATAGACACGGAGGCACATGTAAAAATAAAAGAAAGGTTTATTTTTCTTCAGCTGGGGACTACATCTTCCCCGTGTTCCTCAGCCCTAACACAGTCCCGCAAAAGCACAAACCCAAACACCAAGACAAAAAGCACACTTCTCTCTTCTTCTCCACCACTCCTCTCTGGCAAGCGTTGTCCTCCTCCTCTCGACTCTCACTCCTCGAGTGCTACTTGGTGTCAGGAGTTAGCAAACCAAGAGTCTAACCAATCAGACAAGATTGAAGGTGTGGCTTAGAGATACTCTGACCAATAAAACTGACTCAATTATTTTGATTTTGCTATTCACAAAATGTATCTGCTGATGTGAAGCAAGCATCGCAGAAAAAAGTTCTCAGAAGATCAAGAATTGCTGATTTGCAAGAAGCTGGAAAGAGTTCTAAAGATTTACAAAATGTTTAGATATCTGTCATTCCACAGTTATACAAAGTATGTGCCAATGGAGATGATTTAGCAGTGTGCTTACTCTCTCTAGAAGTACAACCCCAATTCCAATGAAGTTGGGACGTTGTGTAAAACGTAAATAAAAACAGAATACAATGATTTGCAAATCCTTTTCAACCTATATTCAACTGAATACACTACAAAGACAAGATATCGAATGTCCAAACTGATAAACTTTATTGTTGTTTTGCAAATCTTCACTCATTTTGAATTTGATGCCTGCAACACGTTTCAAAAAAGCTGGGACAGGGGCCTGTTTACCACTGTGTTATATCACCTTTCCTTTTAACAACACTCAATAAGCGTTTGGGAACTGAGGACACTAATTGTTGAAGCTGTGTAGGTGGAATTCTTTCCCATTCTTGCTTGATGTACAACTTCAGTTGCTCAACAGTCCGGGGTCTCCGTTGTCGTATTTTGCGCTTGATAATGCGCCACACATTTTCAATGGGAGACAGGTGTGGACTGCAGGCAGGCCAGTCTAGAACCCGCACTCTTTTACTATGAAGCCACGCTGATGTAACACATGCAGAATCTGGCTTTGCATTGTCCTGCTGAAATAAGCAGGGACGTCCCTGAAAAAGACGTCGCTTGGATGGTAGCATATGTTGCTCCAAAACCTGTATGTATCTTTCAGCATTACTGGTGCCTTCACAGATGTGCAAGTTACCCATGCCATGGGCACTAACACACCCCCATACCATCACAGATGCTGGCTTTTGAACTTTGCGCTGATAACAATCTGGATGGTCCTTTTCCTCTTTGGCCTGGAGGACACAACGTCCATGATTTCCAAAAACAATTTGAAATGTGGACTCGTCAGACCACAGCACACTTTTCCACTTTGCGTCAGTCCATCTCAGATGATCTCGGGCCCAGAGAAGCCGGCGACGTTTCTGGGTGTTGTTGATATATGGGTTTCACGTTGCATGATAGAGTTTTAACTTGCACTTGTAGATGTAGCGATGAACTGTGTTAACTGACAATGCTTTTCTGAAGTATTCCTGAACCCACGTGGTAATATCCTTTACAGAATGATGTGGTTTTTAATGCAGTGCCACCTGAGGGATTGAAGGTCACGGGCATCCAGTGTTATTCGGCCTTGCCGCTTACGTACAGAGATTTCTCCAGATTCTCTGAATCTTTTGATGATATTATGGACAGTAGATGATGAAATCCCTAGATTCCTTGCAATTGTACGTTGAGAAACGTTGTTCTTAAACTGCTGGACTATTTGCCCATGCAGTTGTTCACAAAGTGGTGAACCTCACCCCATCCTTGCTTGTGAACAACTGAGCCTTTTGGGGATGCTCCTTTTATACCCAATCATGACAAACACCTGTTTCCAATTAACCTGTTCACCTGTGGAATGTTCAAAACAGGTGTTTTTTTAACATTCCTCAACTTTCCCAGCCTTTTGCTGCCCCTGTCCCAGCTTTTTTGGAACATGTTGCAGGCATCAAATTCAAAATGAGTGAAGATTTGCAAAATGACAATAAAGTTTATCAGTTTGAACATTCGATATCTTGTCTTCGTAGTGTATTTAATTGAATATACAGTAGGTTGAAAAGGATTTGCAAATTATTGTATTCTGTTTTTATTTACGTTTTACACAACATCCCAACTTCATTGGAATTGGGGTTGTAGGCCCCCAGCCAAGATGACTCAAAAGGCACAATGCAGAATGAAAAATGAGTTAAAGATAAGATCACATCTTATGACTGATTAATACAGAAAACCAGGTGTATTATCATAGCATTTCCCTCTACTTACCCTTTACCTGTTTTTCCTTAAGGGTAAGTGTGATCGTCAAGTTTGTTATCGGGTTGGTCTACTGTTGTACTTTAAGATTAACACACACATACACAGCTATACGCATACACACAGACCCTAATCACAACAGTGCCCCATAAATGACAAACACACAGCTGGTTAACTTCTAGCACTTTAAACCACAGAAGTGCTTTAGAAATAACACAGCCTCTCTCAACACTTCAAGAGACTTACTTATCGGCACGAATAACATACGATGTTTTAATGATATCTCAGACCAAAATATTAATTTTGGTGTACAAGAATACATTTAAACATACAAAGGATCAGCATCCTTGAGTATATGCCATTTATCTGTCAAGAATGCCTTACTTTACGCACCTGTTCCATACTATTGAGTGGAGCTCACACCCTCAGCCTTAATAAACCTCACAGCATAGAGGTAATGGCAAACCTCTGGCCGCACCAGGCGCTCAAATAAATCTAACTTATTACTTCAATCACTCTATAGACATTAAGACAAAGCATACAAAGTTAAAAGCAGCATGGTATTTATTACAAGAATAATAATAATACCACTGGAACAAAGAATAATAGAAAATAGGACTGATAGAAAAGTCTGGATATATATATAGTCTTTAGAAAAAGCTTACGAAAAAAGTAGAGATGACAAGGATGAATGTCACAGGCGGCTTGTGATCTAGCACTCGTAGTTGTTCATGATGCTTTTCTGACGACCAGTGACGTCTTTGTCCCTTCTTCTTCCTCCCTCCTTCCTTACTTCATTACTCACGTACTCACTTACTATATCGAGGCATATTTATTCTAAAATTCTACCAGGTGGGTTTGCATGATGTGATTATGAGATATTCTGATTGGCTGGCTGTCAATATGATGAATGAATTCACTGTCCATTTTCCCAAACAATAAAACTTTATGTTCTCTGAGGTGTTGCCATGTCTTCCTTTCCCAGGCTGTAAAATAATTAGATGTCCATCCTTTCTCAGGTTTTAAAGTAATTGAACCACCAGCATGTCTTCTTTTCTTTATTGGAACAGCTGTTTTAAAAGTGAGTCATAACTGGGAAGAAGACATGCTTTGATTTGTCCTGAATGTAGTTCATCTGTTGTCTTGTCTTGAACAAAATATAATGGAAATATAAACCAAAATGTACAGATTTTGTACCACACAACACCAGGTTATTCCAAAGGGCCCACATACTTTATCAGTAACTAGCAAACAAGTACTTAAATAGAAAATGAGTTTGACAAAATCAGAAATTTGATGTGCTTTAAATGTATCGCTTCATATTATTTTCTTGCGATTGTGATTTACAATTTTTAATTGACTGCAGTGCCACAAACGTAAGCCCAATGGCAGTTAGTGTTTATGCACATTTCTTTCTCATGACCTTTCCTAGCCATTATACTTCATTCTCATTTCTACAAAGAACACAGATAAAGAATTGGGGTTCCACCTAGGTGACCCCCGTAAAATTTGATTTTTTTTTTTTAATAAACACGCAATTTGTTGCGGACATGTCTTGCCTCATCGTGTTTGACTTCCCATTGAATCCATAATGGTAACACGGTACAACACCCTACTACTACAGATACAAGTCCAAAACAGAACTGAAGTAGGAAGGATTATGGAGAAAGCTGGTAAGTAAGGGATGGACACTGGAGATGACATCAATGAAGGAAGGGCTGCCAATCACCCGGTCTGCAGAGGGAGAAAGAGAGAAAGGATCAGAAAACAGTGCCAACCGCTGGCTCGGAGGGTAACTACATTCTCTAGAGTCCTTAAGATACCACTCATGCACACATGCGGGTAACACTACACAGAGAGCTTTCAGTGAGCTACTCCAGGACTATCAGGTTGAGGGACCAGAACAACAGGACAGATACTTTAACACATGCTACTATAACTGCAGTGAAGGCTGATTCTACAGTAGATGAATCCATAGTGAGCTTTTGCATTGGAATGTACAGAGATTGTACCTGCCCCTCTTTACATATTACAGATTATGCATTATTCAAATCATAAGCCCCCTAAAAATTGAAAAGCAGTTAAACAGTAATGTACCCTGACATTTTCTCATTGTCAGCCCAAAGTGTAATGCAGCGTTTAATTGCATAATTTCCTAAAGTCCTTATGACGTTGGTAATGTAGCTTTAATTCGCCTCTTAAGCATACATCAGCATATTGCCTCAGCGTTTGACAGGTGAGAGGATGTTCTTCAAATAGATGCTGCTTACACAAATAAAAGCATCAATAAACCAGGAAAAAAAAGTCCCTCCACCTTTAGAATGAAAAGAAAATGTTGCTACTTAGAGCCTTGCTGTCAATTTTGCATTTTATTGATTTTGTAGAATTTCTTTTTCCACCCCCGGCAAAGTGAGGTATTAGCTTAATTAAAAGGTACTCCTGTCCAGCTCATTTGCTAGGCTGCATCCCTATATGCTATTTCATGCTGTTTTTATAATTTATGTTGCAAATGTTCTCCTGGTGTTAATTGATATTTTCTATACACGCATTTTTTAGGTCACCATCTCTCTTGGGTGTCATAAAATTGACTAAAAGAGGTTGGTGTCAGGAAAAAAAATCCAACCCTAACAACTTTTGCTCCTGTATCACTTTGATTTTGGGGGAAAAGAACTGAACTGGCATAACCCTGAAAATGGCAATGAAACCGGCAGGTAGCAAGAGACATATATATACACACTCAACCCTGTTTCTGCATTACCGGACACAGCATATATTGTCACACATGTGTACCAGAAGGTTGCCTTCCAGGTGGTACTACCCTGTGACGAGAGGGGGGCAACAAAGTCAGTAAGCTCCGCCCCTTCTAGTCTGTCCAGTATAAAAGGAAGATGCTCACAGAAGATGGCGTCTCATTTCAGAGCTGACCACAAAAGCTAATACTTAGAGATAAATGAAAAGTAGACAAAGTACGACTGGAGAGAGCACTAATTTAAGTTGAATTGCCCCTAGCAGAGAACACTTGCAAGTGCATATTTTTCCTTCATTTTCTTATTTTTTGTTGGAATTAAATGGGGTTTTGCCTGGTTGGCATCCCAAGCATTGGGCTATGGCCTTGCCTCATCATTCCCCCGCAACAATATAAATATACACTATATATACTGTATATATATTTCCCCTTGGGATTAATAAAGTATCTATCTATCTATCTATCTATCTATCTATCTATCTATCTATCTACCGTAAATACCCGCATATAGGACGCATTTTTTTTCTTAAGAAGTAGGCCTAAAAACCCAGGTACGTCTTATACATGGCTACTTTTATTACAAAAATTATAAATCTATATATATAATTCAGCGAGCCCCGCCCACCAACAAGTCACTACACACGACACGACGATACGATCTATCTATCGTATAGTGCCTTTCAATTTCTATCTATCTATCTATTATATAGTGCCTTTCAGTTTCTATCTATCTATCTATCTATCTATCTATCTATCTATCTATCTATCTATCTATCTATCTATCTATCTATCTATCTAATAAGTAGACAGACTACTCAAGAAGATTTAGGGTGGTAGCCCCATATAATGCCAACCAGACAAACGAAAAAAGTGTTTAGACGTTCATCTAAATGATTAAAAAACATTTGACAACAAAACAGGTTACACTGCGGGTATTTATAGGAAAATAAAGATGGCGGTGTTGATCGAAGCGGAAATGGCATCACCAACGGGGGACGGAAGTGACACCAAAAGCTTGAAGCCGGAAGTGACATCTTCGGTGGGGATTGGAGGCTGACGTCTTCATTGTGGGACCAGATGAGGAATAACCATTTTGGAAGCCTGGATACGGAGGAGGTAAGTGGGTTGTTTTATTATTTGTCTTCCTTGGATCTGAAGATAGAGAGAGAGACGTTAGAACCCAATACAAACCCCTTGTCTTGCGGAATTTCACTCACCTCTGGCCATGTTGACTGTCTCCTAAACGCGCATGCGTGACAATACAGTATTTAGAAGAAAGGTGAATTACCTACACAATTTGGTGTCAGAAGTGGGATGGAAGTGAAGGCCTTCCTGTTTCATTTAAACCTGGCCAGATAGTAAGGTAATAAATGCTTTTGCTTTTATATGAGATCTCCATTCCCATGGCAGTGAGGTGGCCCTATGATTTGAGTACCTCTATTAGTTTGTTCCCATTTTTTATGATCTTTTGACAAATGCATTGTTTAGTACGGGAAATGTTGGAGGGCACTCTGTGCCTTCTACAAGTAGAAGCTTTGTTTATGGAACGAAATTATGGTAATGTAGCATTAAATTAGTCGACTGGAAAAAAGACCACATTAAAGGATTACAGTGGTCACCGAACGGTAGTTTCAATTGAGACAGGTGGTCCCATCTGAGTTACGGACAAACTTAAAATGGGATAAGGATCCCCAAATTAAAAATGGGATAAGGATCTCCTGTAAGTGCAGGACAAATAAAACTACACAGTGTATCTTAATTCAATTGAATCAATTGTACAATGCACAAAATCAGAGAAAACAATTAGCCGAAAAGAAAAACTATTAAATGATCAATTGGTTATAATGAGGGATAGTATGATTAAGGGTGGTTTAGTAAAATATGATGATGTATGTGCCTTAATGACGACAGTGTACATGTGCAGTGCGGATCAGGCAGGGGGCGTAGTTCAGGTAGTGACATCACTCATAGCCAGGAAGCAGACCGCTGACTCCACCCTTAACCCCGCCCCTTCCACCTTCCTGTTATAAAACAGGTCAGAGGAAGTAGTCTTCACTTAGTAGACCAGCAGATAAAGAGGGCACAACATTTGACAACGGGTGTGGAACAAAATTTGAAATACAGACACCCCATGCCCTGGAATGCCCCGATTTAAGTAATAAAACACAGGCAGGAGAAAGCATCAATCATTATTCTTTATCTAAATCTCGCAAGAGGCAAAAACTTATCCTGTTGGTGTTATTGCAAAGAAAAAAGTGTCCTCTGTGCTACATTTATACAATTCATTGGTTAGGTCACTACTTAAAAAGGAATAATCAGAAAACTTTTAACTTGGTTGGTTACACCTAGTTGCTAATGGGACATAAAAACTTTGATACCTTAAATAATTACAATCAACCATGACAACTAGGTTGATTTATAGTCCTTAAGAACGCGACTTTTCAGGAGGGTTAAAAGGACACCGGGATGCACGTTCATTTTTATATTCTGAACCATATGTTTCCTAAGCTTGCCATCAACCGGAGACTTAGCACATAACAATAGAACAATGATTATACCATAAAATATAACATTTTCTCTTAAGGGTTATATAAAATAACAAAAAATGCATTTATCATAGTAATAAATAATAAAATAATAGTATCAGCTTTTAAGCATAAGCTCAGAAGGATATGAGACTCGGATACATGCTAGGTGCACACTGGACCAGGATTCAAATTCAACTCTTACACGGGTGCCACATATACTATTGTCCCGTAGTCAGTTTGCAACAACAACAACAACAACATTTATTTCTAGAGCACATTTTCATACAAATGATGTTGCTCAAAGTGCGTTACAGAATGAAGAAAGAGAAAAAAGACAAAATATAAAAAATAAAATTAGGCCATACTAATTAACATAGAATTAAAGTAATGTCCGATGGTCAGGAAGGACAGAAAAAACAAAAAAAATAAAATCTGCAGGGGATCCGAGGCCACAGGACCACCCAGCCCCCTCTAGGTATTCTACCTAACATCAATGACCTCAATCAATCCTCATGGTATTCAGGGTTCACATGGAAGAACTTGATGATGACGGTCATGTGCACTTCTGGCCTTTAATCCATCAATGTAGGGACATCACGGTGCTTTGATCAGGTGGTGGTGGTGCAGATTGGCACCACAGAAAACTGGAAAAAGAACAGCAGAGGAAGTAGGGGTTAGTACGGATTTCGGAGCCACCATAAATGATAGTGATTATCTATCTATCTATCTATCTATCTATCTATCTATCTATCTATCTATCTATCTATCTATCTATCTATCTATCTATCTATCTATCTATCTAAATGCATATACAGAATATTAGGGTTACACTAAAATGAAGCTATGAGAAAGCCAAGTTACAGTAATGTGTTTTAGCAGTTTTGTTAAAGTGCTCCACCGTATTAGCCCGGCAAATTTCTATCAGTCAAATATTCCAGATTTTAGGTGCATAACAGTAGAAGGCCGACTCACCACTTCTTTAAAGTTTAATTCTTGGAATTCTAAGCAGACACTCATTTGAAGTGAGTCTAAGGAATCTAAGGTTACGATTTGGAGTGAAAGACATTCTGAAATATAAGATGGAGCGAGATTGAAGGCTTTGTAAACCATAAGCAGTATTTTAAAGGCAATTCTAAATGGCACAGGTAACCAGTGTAGTGACGCTAAGACTGATGTGATGTGCTCGGATTTTCTTTTCCTAGTTAAGACTCTAGCAGCTGCATTCTGCACTCGTTGTAATCGATTGATGTCTTTTTTTGGGTGGTCCTGAGAGGGGTGCGTTACAGCAATATAGCCAACTGAAAACAAAAGTGTGAACCAAATACTTTTGTTATATTTCTTAAGTGAAAAAATGCTGTCCTAGTAATCTGATTAATATGTGATTTAATATTCAAGTCAGAGTCAATAGTTACCCCTAAATTCTTTACCTCTGTCTTCACTTTTAATCCTAATGGATCAAGTTTATTTGTAATACCCTAATTATGTCCATTTTTGCCAATCACTAAAATTTCTGTTTTCTCCTTATTTAGTTTGAGAAAATGATTACTTATCCATTCAGAAACAGAAGTAAGACGGGGTCAGTGAATCAAGAGAGTCGGGATCATCAGGTGCTATTGATAAATACAATGTAGCGTGTCGTCAGCATAGCTGTGGTAGCTCACGTTATGCCTTGAGATAATCTGACCTAATGATAAACATGTAAATCGAAAAGAGTAGCGGACCCAGGACAGAGCCTTGTGGACCACCATATAGAATATCAAGTGTCTTTGAAGTATAATTACCACAACTAACAAAGAATTTTCTACCTGCCAGGTAGGACTCAAACCAATTTAAGACCCTGTTGAAGAGGCCCACCCATTGACTAATTCGATTTTTAAGAATATTGTGATCAATGGTATCAAATGCAAGACTCAGATCTAAGATAATGAGAACAGATAGATGGCTTCTGTCTTCATTTACTCGCAAGTCATTTACTACTTTAACGAGTGCAGTTTCTGTACTGTGATTTGTTCTGAAACCCGACTGAAACTTATCAAGAATAGCAGGTTTATTGAGGTTGTCATTTAGCTGCGTAATGACTGCCTTCTCTAGGATTTTACTTAAGAAAGGTAGGTTAGAGAGAGGTCTAACATTTTCAGAAGCAGAGGAGTCGAGATTATTTTTATTGAGCAGGGATTTAACTACAGTAGTCTTAAGACAGTCTGGGAAGACCCCCGTATCTAATGACACGTTTACTATGTCAAGAATACTAAGAATTAGCCCATCAAGAAATAGGTTGCTGAGGGTTCCCCAAAAATGGGGAAATACACCTTTAAGGAGAAGACACATCACGAACAAAATGGTTGGGGTTGAAGACTATTTAACCAGAAAAGAAGGGGGAGAGAGAGAAAGACATCGAGAGGTGGATCAAGAAGAAGCAGTGAGTTAGTGCCAAGAATCCACCTGTTGGAAGAAAATTTTATTTTACTGTGGGATACAAGGGAGACATGCAGAAGCCAGGAGAGGACATATAATATCATTATTTTTTTTAAATTGTTTCCTCGAGACAATGGACTAATTTTATCGAGATCTTGAGAAAAAACAAACTTTGTTTTCTCAAGATAATGGAATAATTTTATCAAGATCTCGATAAAAACAAAAGATCTTGTTTTCTCGAAATTATGAAATAATTGTATCTAATGTTTAATGTTTAGCTTATTGAAGCCACATCCTGTTTGAAATGGCAGAAGAGCAGAACTGTATTGATCAGCGCATCACATTTTTGTTCAATCAAGGGCTGACGCAGGCTGAAATATGTTTATGCCTTAGTTTAGAAAACAACTAACATTTAAGAAGACGGTTAGCAAGGCTTCAGCTGTATAGGCATTGCAATCTAAGCGAGCCTGATGTCAGGAGCAAAGGTTGAGTTTCGTTTTCTCAAGATTGAGATAAAATGATTACGTTATCTCAAGATAACCAATTTTCATTTTCTCGACATCTTGATAAAATGATTCCGTTATCTCAAGAAAACCAATTTTTGTTTTGTCGACATCTTGATAAAATTATTCCGTTATCTCAAGAAAAACAATTTTCGTTTACTCGACATCTTGATAAAATTATTCCGTTATCTCAAGAAAACCAATTTTCGTTTACTCGACATCTTGATAAAATTATTCCGTTATCTCAAGAGAACCAATTTTCGTTTACTCGACATCTTGATAAAATTATTTCGTTATCTCAAGAGAAGCAATTTTCGTTTACTCGACATCTTGATAAAATTATTCCGTTATCTCAAGAAAACCAATTTTTGTTTACTCAACATCTTGATATAATTATTCCGTTATCTCAAGAAAACCAATTTTTGTTTTCTCGACATCTTGATAAAATTATTGTTATCTCAAGAAAACAAATTTTCGTTTACTCAACATCTTGATAAAATTATTCCGTTATCTCAAGAAAACCAATTTTCGTTTACTCGACATCTTGATAAAATGATTCCTTTATCTCGAGAAAACAAAATTCATTTTTTCAAGATCTTGATAAAATTAGTCTGTTATCTCGAGGAGACAATTTAAAAAAAAATAACGATATTGCACGTCCTCTCTCGGCTTCCGTACAGACGCGTCTTTGAATACTGACCTTTTTTTTGATTTCACCAGAGTGATTGGCCTTTGATACTGGTAGGATAGAAGATTTTTGTTATTGGTATCGGCTGATGGCGTACTCCATGGGGCTTCCAGTATTTCATTGTACTCATGAACTGTAAGGACAGTGATCCAATTTTGGGAAACCGGGTTATCTCAGGCGAGAACATCTCGTACCTTAAACTGTAAAAGTTTGTCTTTGATTCTTGTTATGTACTTGTTTTTTTTGGGGAGGGGGGATTACTTAAACTGTCTTGTTTGTTAAAATGTAAATACACCTTTTTCTTTTTTACCCTTTCATCACTTTAATGCTTGTTATCTTATGCCGATCTGGGGCGTGTGGTGAATGGGTCATAAATAACGATGAGCGTTGGTCACGTTACCCTGGAAGATTTCGATAATAAACTGCATTTCCCTGATCATGCAGCGGCCTGGGTTTAGTTGTTCTCCCAGGGCAGCAGTACAATCTTAAACTTTAAATTTGAGGCTAATAACCTTCTAGTGCCCTAATTCTTTATATGAGAATATATTTTTATTTTATAGCAGGTTTGATAGAATGAATGGATGGATATGAGATAATAGTATTAAGCACCAGAATGTGAGTTTTTTTTTTAATTTGTGAGTTATACTTTTTAACTTCCAACACAAAAATGTTTAACATTTATAAGGAAAATAGCAAATTGTTGAAATCCTGGTAGAGTAGAGCAGCGGTACTCAAAAACATAATTAGTGTGGCATTTCAGCAGCGTTAAACCCACACAGATCAGTAACAGGCTGTTCCAAAATTTGAAGTAAACATCTTAGCTCCATAACAATAGCATTGTTTTCTTTGCCTGTGAGAGAGAGAGAATGAGAGAGATAGAGAAAAAAAAACCTCCAAGCAAAATGTTACTATTAAACAAATATAAAATATATTCAGAAACAAAAAGTCTCTATGAAGAGCTGTC